>NC_091193.1:8754523-9029523 GCF_040958095.1 Procambarus clarkii
CATGTAACAGTCTGGTTGACCAGACCACCAACCAGGTCTGGTCAAGAGACCAGGCCGTGGGGACATTAATCCTCAGAACCATCACAAGGTATACACAAGGTAATCCCATATGCTTCATGTGTGAAAGTTGGGTAAAACTAGCCCCAAGCATCTGGCCTCCAATTCTCAACACATTCTCTCTCTTAAAGATATAGAATATTTGGAACACTTAAAAGAGTGAGCTGGCTACTTTAAAATGTGTAGCCCCAATATACTCACTTCTAGTTCCTCATAGGCTTACATTCAATATAATCACAATCTTTAGGTAAGTTTTTTGGTTTACATATAATGTAGTTAAATTAGTTTAATCATAAACCCAATTGTACATATTATTAAAAAAAAGAAAAGTGGCGCTCAACATGGAAGTTCATTATACCAAAAAGGAGGCCTTGTTAGAATTAGAAATCTACTCTTTTAAAAAAAAAAAGTGCACTGTCTGTACTTAAGCTGTTTAATCTTAGAAAGGTGCATGCTGACCGGCAGAAATAAATCTGTGCAGATGCCCAAAGCAAGATAGTGGCTCAAGGACCTATTAGTCATAACACAAGAACTTTTTAAATATGACAAGGACATCGATGCTTACCATGGCCTTAAAGATGGGCTTGAGAGGATCTTCTGTAAACACAATCATTCTAAGAGGGGTGTGAGATAGTGATGCTGCAGATTTAAGCATAATGCGAGTCTCATTTAAACGGTCCCCACAACACACAACAGCAAGGACCATTCTGAAAACAATAAATTTAAGTAATACAATATTTGTTTCCTTCTATCCATTATCTAAATTCCCTTCCCACATGACCATCTATATAAAAAGCCATCCAAGACTTTTCAATACACTTTAATTAGCAGAGGAATTTCCAACAGAATACTACAAATTGCCCTCAAAAACTCTGTCTCCCCCTTCAAATCATCATTGATTAGCCAGGCTGTGGGGGTGGATTGCAAACTAAGTACCAAGAGTGAAGCTGACCAAATTATCAACCAGGAGGCCTTATCAGATTTAATCCCCTTTGTTTACCCAGCAGTGAATGGGTACCTGATTGTTCAAAGATTTGGAGGGTTGTATTCCAGGGAAAATTAGGATTAAGAACCTGCCCGAAACACTGTGCATGCACAGTGTTTACACGATTTTACAAAAATACAAGAACTCTTGTGTATATAAATAAATAACAAAAAAATATAATTATTGGAACCAATTAAAATGGTTAATCTGCATTCTCTTAAGAGTGCAGGCGGGAGAGACATAATATATAATTTACACATGGAAAATATTAGAGGGGCTGGTTCCAAATCTGCACAAAGAAATAACATCACACAAGGCCAGAAGGCATGACAGCATGTGCAGAATTCCCACGTTGAAAAGCAGAGGTGAAATAGGTACAGTACTCTGAAAGTACCTATTGTTATATACAGATACCCGAGTGTGTAATTACCTAAGTGAAGTTACAGGATGAGAGCTACGCTCGTGGTGTCCCGTCTTCCCTTGTCTTATACATGTGTATATAACAATAGGCAGTAACACTTATATACAGGTACATATATAACAATTTATGTAAGATACTTACATGAACTGCAGCCATATAATAAATATAAAGAGGGTCACATTAGTAGTTGGGTTCGTTCTCGGCTCATAATCGAGAATTCCGAGTTCGAATCCCAGGTGGGACAGAAATGGTTGGGTTCATTTCCTATCACCTAATGCCCCTGTCTACCTAACAGTGAAAAGGTACCAAGAAGTTCATCAGCTTGTTGTGGGGGTTCCATCCTGGGAAGGATCAGTAATTTGACCCTGGGGGAGGATCTACAGTGCCTAACATGCACTGTATGTATAAACTGGCTGCCTGTCCCCGACAATGAATTATACGAGCTTACCAAAAACTGACAGTGACACATGCTATGTGCATTGAGAGTGTGGGCTTTAGAATGAGTTGCGTTTACAACGGGGTACATAGTTTTTACAAAGCCCTAATTGTATTGACCAGACCATCAACAAGGAGGCCTGGTCAGAGACCGGACTGGCTTTGTAGCCCTTACCACGATTGTCACTAACCAGGGTCGACAATTTAAGTCACACTCATAGCGGGAACTCTTGCGGTTCCTTGGTATCCCAAACAACCAAACTACAGCCTACCATCCTTAGGCTAATGGTACGTTTGAACGGTTTCGCCGCCAACTAAAGGTGGCTCCAAGGACCCAACTTCATATATCGACAACTTTCCTTTGGTACTCCTCGGCACTCATTAGGCAACTAAAGAGGGCAGTGGGTTTTCAGTGGCTAACATTGTCTATGGTTCTGATCTCTGCCTTACTGGGATGATCACTCCAACACCATACGTTGAGCTGATGAACATGTTGGCTTCATGTAGCAGCTTCGGAGGGTGATGTTGCAGATTTGCCCTACGCTGCCCCATCACCCATCTACACATCCTACCTACATACCCCAGGATGTTCTCTTTGCTAGCCATGTGTTTCTGAGGGTTGATACAGTATGTTGGCCGCTACAGCAGTCATACAAGAGACCTTTCTGGCTGCTGTTGAGAACTCCGAAAACCATTACTATCGATTGCCGGAGTGCTGAAGTGGTGGTCTCGATCGATCAGGTGGAAGCAGCACATTACGACACCGTGCTAGCAATGGCGACCCCAACTGCTGCTGTGGAGGTGATCTGGTACCCACACCAATAAAATGAATCCCAACCATCTTATTTTGAGGTTATCTTGAGATGATTTCGGGGCTTAGCATCCCCGCGACCCGGTCCTCGACCAGGCCTCCTTTTTGTTACACATCCCTAGGAAGCAGCCGGTAGCAGCTGTCAAACTCCCAGGTACCTATTTACTGCTAGGTAACAGGGTGAAAGAAACTCTGCCCATTTGTTGACCAGACCACACACTAGAAAGTGAAGGGACGAAAACGTTTCGGTCCGTCCTGGACCATTCTCAAGTCGATTGTGTCAAGGACGGACCAAAACGTCGTCGTCCTTTCACTTTCTAGTGTTTGGTCTGGTCAACATACTTCAGCCACGTTATTGTGACTCATCGCTTGCATCTGCCCATTTGTTTCCGCCTCCACCAGGAATCAAACCCGAAACCTCAGGACCAAGAATCCAAAGCACTGTCCACTCAGCTGTCAGGTCCCTGACAGCTGAGCATCAGCGAATTCTCTTCCTGAAGATGTACCTACTGATTTCTTTCATCTACTGGTACCATCTCCAGATCCGAGCCTTCCAGTGCCTGATGATGGCATGAATGACAGCGACATCAATATGGAGGGTCACTACTAGCATGGGATGCACCATGCACCATCCTGTCCAATTCCTGGACTTTCTGGTACCTCATCATTTGGAGGGGGGGGGAGGGAGTACTACAGTGACTTCAGTACCCCCTACAGCACAGCAGTGTTCAGGGAAAATGGCAGAAGAGAGGCAACCGACCAGCAGTGGAACAACACGCAGACAAACACGAGATCAGATGCTCTCTCGCACCCTCCTTGGGTTTGTACAACTTTAGAATATACATGAGTGGATGAGAGACGTGCATTTGCTTAACCCTTGTCTGGTGGATATTAGGTCACTAAAACAACAATTCTCAAAATAAACAGGTAAATAGACAGTGCATTTAAATCAACACTTGATTGAATCAATCGCTTTAAAATATGCACTAAAATTTTACCCGTTTGAATCGTTATATTATGGTTTTTAATACTGACCAATATTCAATATATGAAACTAACAAATTGTGAAACAGAAAAACTGTGATCCATCCTGTGTTTTATTTATTTATTTATATATATACAAGAAGGTACATTGGGTTTGTGAGAATACATTGGATAGTACAGTATTTACATTCTTGTAAAGCCACTAGTACGCGCAGCGTTTCGGGCAGAAACGCTGTGTATGATGTATCCTGTATTCATGACTTGTTTTAATCACTTATACACCAGAGTTGTAAACTTACTTGGTTGTCCTGCTTCTTTTAGACGACTCTGAATGTTTCTTCACATTATAATGTTGAATCGTGGATGCAGGTGCAAGAGTTTTTATGTTTCTTATTTTATTTTTATCTTCGCGTATCGAGGTTATCTTGCTATTATAAACGTTGCTATAAACCTCAGGGCTCCTGAAGGAGTCTAGGCAAGAAGGAGTAACAGGCACTAACATACCGACATTAAATTCACTTGTCTTGACATCTGACCGAAGAGCTTCTCTCACAGAGTTTGAACTTCTGAAGTGGAGTATTCTTGTGACGTCCCCGGTCACCCCCAGCATTATTAAAAGGCAAGTCACTGCTCCAATTAAAACCAATAATCGGTATGTACATTTCATTTTGAGAGGCGTGAACCCCGGAGGCAATAGTTGACGACTTCACATGGCTGCACCTGACACTTTCTCCATCACCCTGGCGTCCTCCTCCTCTCCACCCACAACAAACTCATCGTACCGCCATCACCTCCTCTCATTATCATCTCATTGTACACACTTATAATATCAAAGTTTTGGCAATATTATGCAGTTATATTTAGTATTTTCGTATAAATAAAATAAAAACTAAAAAAATCACTGATTATTTCCTTCATAAAGTTATTTAATTTTACGTCAGGCAGCTCGTAAGTGGCTTCTGTTTGTTTACAAGTATTTTGAGGCTCCAAAACTAGCAGTTTGGATTGTTTATATAATATTTATTTACTTCCGATTTCACTAAACAAAGTGTTATGGTTAGCATATTGTAAAGCAGAGAAAAACTAATGTAAATTTATGGTTAGAATTTAAATAGATTTGCAAGAGTTTCAGGAAATAATTTAATTAGTTTGGAAAACGAGTTTCCACTATTTTCCGCGGTCCTCTCAATGTGCAGCTCCAGTAAGTTTGCGAAGACTGTGTTATTATTGTTCAAATTCAGTAGTTTGTTATTTATAAGGTAAGAATAGTTGAGATCGAGCTTTTTTATCATTTATTTCCCCATTTTTATTGAAAGTCTTTAGTCTGGTAGTGTAAAATTCCAGCATTATTGTTTGGATGGTAGTACAGTACAGTATATGTTACCGCTGTAGCAGGACAAGTCGCCCCACTGCCAGCTTGAAATAAGGGGTGAGGAGATTCATGGTTCAGCCTCTAAGCTGGGTAGAGGTCTGACTTCCGCTCTGCCTTGGGGTCACTATCTGACAACCGAACGTTTTGCTTAACAGGCACATTTTGCCAAAATGGTATCCCACCCTTTTGGACTAGAGCTGTAAGGCAGGGTAGTATACTTGGTCCACTCCTCTTACTCATATACATTAGTGATCTTCCAAATGTCACTCAGCACTTGAAGCCAATTCTATCTGCTAATGACATACCCTTCATTTTTCTCCCATGTTAACCCACTTACTCCAAACGACACGGTGAATACTGAACCAGATAATGTCCATTTGTGGTTGACTGCTAACAAACTTACCCTTAACATTGACACAGTGTTTGACATTTTGTTTGGTAACAAGTCTAACCTTGCTACAAAACTCCCAGAGATCCAGACACATGTTATTACATATCTCACTGGCAGCTATCCTAAATCTGTACTCCTTTTACCAGTCAGCTCGACAGATATAATATCCATAATTCACTCCCTTAAAACCAAAGCTGGGAACATTAGTGAAATACTGTACCAACT
Organism: Procambarus clarkii; assembly: GCF_040958095.1. NCBI lineage: Eukaryota > Metazoa > Arthropoda > Malacostraca > Decapoda > Cambaridae > Procambarus > Procambarus clarkii. The sequence continues at coordinate 8,760,205 of NC_091193.1, forward strand.
ATGGTGTATAAGAGTGCTGCCCCTGCTCTTGCATAGCTCTGCAATTCAACAAATCTCTAATGTCATACTCTTCCTGATATCCTTAGAAAAGCAAGAGTAACTCCAGTTAATAAAGGAGGGGATATAGCTGGCATAAACAATTACAGACCAATATAAAATCTACCGATACTAAAAAATATTTGACAAAATTATTTACAAACAACTATACCACTACCTTGTAAAATCCAACATATTAAGTCCCTGCCAGTTTGGCTTCCATTCCCAAAAGTGTACCACTGATGCTATTATTAGTCTGCTTGATATAATCTATACAGCCCTTGACAAAAAAAAAAAAAAAAAAAAAAAAGAGTTCCATTTTGGCCTCGTCATTGACCTGAGAAAGGCCTTTGATATAGTTAACCATAATGACCTCTTAAAAATGAAGAAACGATGATGTTTTAATCTGTCATGAACCATTAACAAGTTGTGTAACAGTTACATGAAACTATGTGGACCATTCTATATATTTTGAAATAATGAACAATTAGATAGTAGAATTTGGTACCGTTTACTTTATAGTCCATAAAAAATCAAGCTAAAACCAAATTTAAATACTCCTAGGCCTAGTATAGAGCATGTGTAGTATTTTAGACTTCAGATAGCATGTATTATGCCTAGGATAGTTAGATTAGATTAGGTTTTATTAGCAACATAAATACAAAACCTTTTCTGGTTTTGTTACTATAAGTTACTATACTATAAGTCTACAAGTACATCGTTATTATAAATACTATCTAAAGAGGAGGATAGGCTGGCTTTTAGGCCCAGAGGTCATGGTCAAACATGATTTGAAAATGTATTTCCAGATTTCTGGATATACAGTATGTTGATTATCACAGAGAAACCAAATTTTGCATGGCTACCACTCCAGGATTTCACAGTGAAAGGTTGATTATACTGTATTTCTAGGTTGTAATTTTTTCAGATAACTAATTGTGAATGCATATTATTTTCCTATTTTGAAATTGATTTGTAGATTTTGACATTATAGATGATTAAAGTATATTATACTGTATTATAATCTGTATACTGGACTGCATTTTTGTTTATGGATTTCTTAACTGTTGTATATACTGTAATTCTTTATGTTAAATTAGTTTAAGGTAAAACATTTCAAATTAGAGCCCTTATGGTTTTAAAATATTGGTTTGAAAGCATGCATAATGCAGACTTCCTATTACAGAGAATCTTGGCCTGAAATAAGCAACCAGAATGCGAGCTGGGTGTGTTATCTGTGGGGACCTCTTCGTTTCTACAGATGATATCAGTGCTACTCCATGTGGTCACACATTCCACTCTCTCTGCCTCATCCAGTGGATTGAAAGGTGTGAATAAGCTTATATGATCTTTTCAGTCCAGTCTTGTATTTACATTTTAAAACTATCGTGTATTGTTTGTGTAGGAATACTGAAAAGATAAATCCTTCTAAATTCCAATACTGCACTGCAAATATAATTTACTGTAGAGTTGTATGTACTGTATTTTAGAAGCACAGTTGCATGTTTTCTTATATTACAACATATTTTTACATTTTATGTTAACATTTATATTATGCAGATTAAACTTTGCCTATTTGAATTTATGCAATTTAAGGCCTGACGGTACAGTGTGTCTGCATGATATAGCCCTCTCCTGGGCTGAAATGTTGGTAAAAATTAATTTTGTACTGTACAGTAATTATAATTGGACTGTGCTGTGTGTATTATTTAATGTAAAGTTTAAGTGTGTAGATTGCATAATGGTAATTTACATTTTATCTATGAGCATTTATATATTGTATCAGTCCTTCAAATACAGTAGCTGTGTTGTTAAATGTGTATTGTAATAAGCTACTGTATATGTAATATATAATATACACACAAGTGCTGTATAATGTAATGTCTGAACTGACTTTATTTTTTATACTCCACAAGGTCCAAATCTTGTCCTCAGTGTCGAAGTAAAGCTACAGAAAAGAGCCTGGTGAAACTTTATTTTGATACTGGTGGGACAGATACATCACAGGTGGACCCTGACACTTTGCAGAATCATATTGATGGCCTTAAGGTAAACTTAGATGTTTTTGACCTTCCTAGCTTTTAAAGAGACAAAGATAGAGATACCAGAGCATATATCAGATGAAAGTGTAATTTTGTAATAGTGAACTAAGCAGTCTCAAATTTCTGTATCATACACTAAGGTTAGTTTTAAATAATTTGGGGGTGGTTCATTTCAATGCTGTTTTTTATATTTGCTTTGGTTTCACTCAAGGTTACAACAAACTAATATACTGTATTATTATTTATAGTTTCAGGTTAGACTTAAAGACCAGGAAATAAAGAATTTGAAAGACAGCAATTCAACACTAACAAAGCAAACCAAAGGCCTCAGGTAAATCTTCCTATCAAAGAGCATAATTTTACCTGTCTTTAATTTACAGAACATTGGTAAAATCTTGTCACCTGTTGGACAATAATCCATAAATTTTTTTGCTATCCATTGACTATAGAATAAATTCTCTTAATACTATTATGGTGATATCTTCTCTTTTTCAGTTTGTAATAATAGACAAAATAAAAATTTTTATTTTTTAGAGAGGAATGTAAGAAAGTTGAAAGCCAGGTGCAGGTCAAAGAGACAACCATTATGGCTCTGAAGACCCAGCTACAGTTCATGGACCGAATCACTAAAGAGGCACAGAAAGCTAAGGATGAGACCAAGAGTTTACGAGAACATCTTAAAGTTCTTCAGAAGTAATTATGCATAGTTTGCTGATTATTATTACCCTTATTTTACTGGTGTTTTATGAACTTTCATTCTCTTGCTCCCCAAATTAAGTTTTACTAGTAATAGTACTTTACTAGTACAGTACCTTTATAACCTTGCATGGACAGCTTGTAAAGATCCTCATGGTGCCAATGCAGTATATTATCTTGACTGATTATGCATTTTTCTGTCCATTTAAATTAAAATGGCAGACGTTCTTTTAGGTAGCAACTGAAGTATCTGCTCAGAAAATGTTTTTCATATTACTCAAATCATGGTTGTTTACATTATATTGCAGTTTGTAACGTAACCTCTGTTATTCACATCATGACCCCACGTCTTTCATGTTTTGGCATTCAATACCTGATAGTCTAGGTCCTTGTATCCCAGTTCTTTATCTTCATATCTTTTCCAAGTGATGCATATTCATATTGGCCAAGTGCATTCTTCTGATAATTATTTGTCACTCGGGAGCTCTAATTTAGATTATTTCAGTAATCTAGATGCCACATTTTTAGTTGAATTAATTTGTATATCATTTTGTCATGCAGTGTGGAGAGTATAGTGTCAGGAACCAGCAAAGATGTGGAAGCCGCATTTTTAGTTGAATTAATTTGTATATCATTTTGTCATGCAGCGTGGAGAGTATAGTGTCAGGAACCAGCGAAGATGTGGAAGACATGCTAATGTCCTACACAGGCAACCCTGACAGCATGAGATCTTTGGCCACCTTTTGCTCCATACTCAAAAAGTGTGTATTTCTTGTCCCGTTCTTTACATGAAACATTCGTATGATATTGCTCTTATCTGAAGGCACACAAACAAGTCTTCCAGTACCTTTTCTGATTAATCTAAATTTTGTAACTAAAGGCTTAAGTATTTTCACATTCAAATTTAATTGGTATTTCATACCAGTTAGTCAGGGTAGCAAATATTGTACTTAACTAGTTTACTCCTTAAATGAAAAATATAATTTTCTTTAAGAGAGCTGAACAAGACTGTAGATGATAAGAAAAGACTAAGGGATGAGGCATCATCACTACGAAGTAAGGCAAAAGAAGCGAGACAAAATTACAATGCTGCTGTAACAGAACTCGTAAGTTATATATAGTTTTTTTATATTTTAGCATGCTCATAATTATTTGCAGATGTTAAATGTATATCACTGGCAGTACCTTTTATCATCTAAATGTTCTGATTCAGCCCTTCCTCCTGTTTAGGTAATACTTATAGTAACGATGAGGACCATCGTACATATGTTGACATAAAAGGTAATTAGAAAGTAGAAATCAGTACTATTGTATTTGGACAAACAGAAAAAGTTTGGTACAGATGCTGCAAAGAAAACTTGACTTAACCTAACCTAACCTTCCTAGGCCTAATACATGCTATCTGAGGCATAATATAGTACATATATGTGCTATACTAGACCTAGGAATATTAAAGTTTAGGTTTTGGCTTTTTTTTTGGGGGGGGACTATAAAGTGAATAATAAAGTAGCAAATTCTACTATCTAATTGTCAATTATATCTATGTATGTAACTGTGTCCACATACTGTAGTTACAAAAAGTATTATCTAAACACGAGGATGGGTTGTCTGATTGGTACTTGTTTAAAACTGTTGCATAACTGTAATCAGTGTATAGACTAATCAACAGAAACATGTATACAGTACTGTATATGCATGTACTGTATACTAAGCATCACTATCCATTAACCTTAGCTCTTAAAATGTGCCAGGTTATGTTGATACATTGTCCTGCACAACAAAAAATTATTGATTATTCATGACAACCAACATGAATTGGTTATTGATGCTTGGGTGCTTCGGCCGGGAGTGCATCAAGTATAGTGTCCTGTGGCAGCTCTTCCATCATGCCACTGCTTCTGTTTCTGAGGACTCGTTGTGGGTTGATCTAGTTTCCTTGGTTCCCTGTTCCATTGGTTGTGTTTCTCAGGTTGTCCATAGTGTGTTATTAAGTCTAGCCAGCCTGTGGTCTACCCTTGTGCTCATGATGTCCATAAGTATGCCGCTCTCTTGGCTGTTTTTGCCAATATGTTGTGGGCCGATATTCGGGCACGGGTGTTTTGGAGGTCGAACAGGTTCCTGACAGCCAGGTATCTTGTTAATGTTCCTGGTCCTCAGCGGCCTTGTGTTGCCTTGGGCCCTGTGTCACAGCCAATGGTCTCATCCTCAAATTTATTCCTTCTGTGCTGCCTCCTCCCTGGTAAGTCCCCTTTCTTGTTCTTCTCCGTGTGTAGTTAGCCAACGGGGTTTCCTCCAGAACCAGCGGTAAATGTAATGAAAGACTAATTTCTGTGCGAGCCCTGGTAGTTCTATGACACCCTTTCTTCCTCAGGGAGTTGGGGGTGTTTCTATTATCATAGAACTGAGGGTGGAGCAGCCAGCTGACCTGGGCTGTCTCCCTCCTCCTCCTCCTCCCCAAATGATGGGAGGCGAACTAGCTTGCACAAGTTTCAAGAGTTTTCTATCGTTTGTTTACATTGTTGGGGGGAGTTCTTTTGGGGGTTTAGAGGCTGCAGTTTGGTTTCTAGCCAGCCGTGTCTGTTTTTGTATTGCTGACTTTCTGGGTGCCTTCCCCAGTACGTGGCAGACATGAATAAATGCATATAAATTTTATCTCAAGTGTCACTGATCCCTGCACCTCTAGAGGGGGACCAGGTTCTGGCTTGTGGTCCCCGTTAGCCCTAAAATAACTCCAGAAATTGGCATTTCATTAAACTTGACACTGGTTTTTTTCACATGGCTTGATGTGAAACATACTGCAGCTTCATGGTAAAGGTGGCAGTAGAAACTAATTAATTCATATAATTTGTAATAACTTGTTTTTAAGGGAATTATGTGCATGTTTTTTACATATATATTATTTGTTATTTCCTCTTGTACAAGTTCTCTTGTTACAGAGTGTGTTGCAACTAGCAAACAAAAACCTTCAAGATGATGTTAAATCTTTAGAAAGAGAAAATGTCAGCTTGAAAAAGAAAATAAATGCTCTAGAACAAGCAATATCTTCACCATCAGGTAACAGTTAATTGAATCTAGTCATCATAATTATTTTTTATGTTTTCCCTTGTTCTGAAGTTCAATGACATACAGATTATTTCAACATATTAATATTGATTTAATTCTTTAATTAATCATCTTTAATACCAAATGTTTTTTGTATATTTTAGCTAATTTTCTTTTATTATTATTATTTAAGCAATTATATTGGCTGCTTTCTCTGGTAACATTTGATGTGTCCATAGTTCATGGTAATGCAAATTTAGGCAGGACAACAGTTCACACCAGCAGTACAGGGGATATTTTAAGCTATCCTTCTTGAGAGGTTATCTTGAGATGCTTTTTAAGGGTATCTATTATGTTTAGTATGTCACCTATGCACTTATTTAATAAGTCAATATTGACTTTACGAATTTGCGAGAACGGGTTGAATGGTAATGCGAGTGGCTGAGAATCCCTTGATCGAGGGTTCAAGTCACCCCAAAGCTCCAGTTGATTTTCTCATTGTTCTTATTCTTATGTCTTAATAAATTTAGTAGACCAGTTGGCTCAGGTACCCTTGGTAGCTCTATGGTGAGGGAAATGAGAGATGTGTAATTTCTTCATGTTATGGTTCACTTATTTTTGGTTACTCTCACATTAAATGAGTAGCAACACTTGATTCACTGCTATGTTTTCTCCACCCACACATTACCTGTTCACTAAATACACTGTTCCATTTGTCTTTTTCTTTGTCTCTGTGTGTTCTTCTGTCTGCTTCCATTTCTGTCTTTTTGCCTTCTTCACCTGAATATGGTTGCTAAGCCCCAAGTCTCATTTTTTCAGTCTTGTTTCTTGATGCAAGCAAGAAATTGCATCATTTGTGTTGTTGCCATACCAATATGTGAATTGCCTTTTAAGTGTTTCAGATGTTGACAATATCTGGGGAAGATTCTACTGTACCTTATCAAGAAAGGAAAATTGCCAGGACAGACAACTTAGCAAAGATATAGACAGATCTCTAATAAAATTATTCTCTTCTTTTAGGTGACGTGAAGAACAGTGCCATACATCGTCTGATAGCTGAAAGCCCTGCACCGGCAGAGTACAAGCGCCCTCATAGCTCTAGCTGCGATGGTGATGAGGATGATGTTCTTGTTACTCCTGAGGTAACTACAGTATTCATTATGTAGGCTTAATGTTCAAAGTTAGGGTTGACATTGCCAGATTAAACAAGTGAGCATGTCTTGCCTGTGTTATATAATAAAAGTTTGTACAGTTTATAGAAATGGTCACTAAATGAAAACCCTGTTATTACTAAAACACATTGAATAAATGCATGTTATATAAGGGTTGACTATACAATAACAAAATAGATGCATCCAGAAGTGTGCATGAACAAATGTAGATTGTCACCCTTCCTCAGCTATGATGCTTCTGTTAGATGTAGCCTTATGGAGCATCCAGATGTCTTCCACAGAAGGGAGATGTTCATATTCACTCAAAGCCTGAATTTGTTCTTTCAGTACAGTATTGTATTTTAGGTAAATGAACAAGCATTGTTGGAACTCTATGATTTTTTAAGTATATATAAAGCGAGCGTTTTGGCCTAGGTTCATATCCTGGCCAGGAAGGATTTACTGGGGGCCGATCCTTAACTGTAGCCTCTATTCACAAAGTAGTGAATGGGTACCTGGTTGCTAAACCATTTGGCGGGTTGTATTCTGGGGAAAATTAGGATTAAGGACCTGCTTGAAACCACTATGCGTGTTAGTGGCTTTACAAGAATGTAAGAACTCTTGTATATATAAATAAATAAAGGTAACGTGGAAATTTATACATGACATTTACAGATTGTACGTAAAGTGGCGCGTTCAGAAACTGCAGCCGAGTCAAATGATGAAGCAGCCATTCAATCTTCACAATCAAGTCTATCTGATTCATCACAGTTTAATTTAAAGGTAACAATGATTCATTTGTCGTATTTGTACATTTTTAACATAATTAAGTAGACGATAAAAAAATATATTCCCTATATAAACTACAATTAAGTACTGTAATTGGAATGCAATTTTGAACACAAGTTAAATGTTGCTGAAAATACATGCCCATGAGAGTTTTGCAGTAACTTTTTAGGGTGTGAATGAATTGTTGTATGCAGATGACATGCATTGCAGTAGTTATACAACAAAGGTGTGTACATTACCAGAAGCCTTAGTAGGCCTAAAAAAAACAGCGTTGAATGTAATGAAACACCATTTTCTGAGTGAGACTCGAAGGCTTTCCAGAGCTATCCAGGATATGTATAACTTTCTGCCATCAGTCAATGTGCATGGAGTTCTTGCCTACCAGGGACCACGAGCCAGAACCTGGCCACCCCCCCTCAGAGAGGCGCAAGGAACAATTGCCTATAGACACCCCCCATGTGGTTGGGAGCATTCTATGTCTGCCATCGACCGGATCTGACACTCAAAAAGGTAGGCGTCCCAAAACAAACCCCTATTCTGGTGAAACTATTGCTATCGAAAGCCGAAAGCTGGACAGAACTTCCCAAACGAAAATTAGCAAACAAGCATGACGTCATCACGTCACCGCGCCGCTATTTGCAACCCCCCCCCCCCTCCCTCTCCCCAGAAGGGGAAGTCCCAGACCCTCCGTGTCGGTGATCCAACTTGCAGCTCTTTGGCTGGATGTCAAAATACGTGAAAAACACCGCCGACCGGAGGGAGGGAAGGATGCCGAGGAGCCTCCAGGTCTCACCCAGAAAATGGTGTTTCATTACATTCAACGCTGGTTTTCTGGAGGGAGCCCCATCAGCTCCCTGGAGCTGATGGGGCTCCCTCACCAAAGATAAGGAAAAGAGGGAAAGACCCGAGAGATGAACTCCACGCGCCCTAACACAAAAACAAGACAACAGGCTACACCAAAGGACCCTGCAGATGACCTGGGAGACCTGAACCCAGGCATAGTAAGGAAGGAAGGGAACCCGGGCAAACCATAATGTGCCCACGGCCACAGAGGCCAAAATGCACAGAGAACAGTGAAGAGCCGCAACTGAACACAATACATGATGCACCCCCCGGCCTGACCAACCAAGCAACCGCACATGGACCCCTCCAGAAAACATCAGATCCAAACATCACCAGAAAGGAAGGAGACTGCAGCAAACAAACAAACCAACTACTAGGCCCAAACAAGCAGAAAAAACTCGTGCACCGGAGGAGAGCCGGAAACTCCCCGACCTGATCCCCAGAGGTCAACGCCAACAGGAAAATGAGACCTGAAAAAACAAACCAGAACCAAAGGGGCCATGAAAAACTGAGAAGAAAAAATATAGAGCACCCGGGCCAATGACCAGCATGTCACCGGAAGCGCATGAGCAGGCCGGAGGTGAAACAATGCACGAGACAGCTAGCGGAACTGAGCAGAAGGAACAGCAACACTGAACGCAAGCTGGAGCGGCCCCGCCAGCGCCGCCTGATACGAGGCGACAGTATTCAGCACTAGACAATGGTAATGGAACAACCCCGAAGGGAAGGACAAGACAACCCTATCAGAGACTACAGTACACCGACACAGTAATAGGAAAACTGGAAGGACCGCCAGAAACTACATACTGCCGCTGAGACGAAGCATGCAGGAGGGAGACCAAACAGGGGCCAGAGGCACATGACTTCTCCAGAATCACATCAACCAAGAACTGCCGGTTGGATCGCCGGCACGGAGGGTCTGGAGCTCCCCTCCCCCTCAGGAGGGGGGGGGTTGCACAGATGGCGGCGCAGCGACATAATTACGTCATGATTGTTTGCTAATTTTCGTTTGGGGAGTTCTGTCCACTCGTTGGGCTTTCAGTAGCAATAGTTTCACCAGAATAGGGGTTTGTTTTGGGATGCCTACCTTTCTGGGTCAGACCTGGTCGATGGTAGACATAGAATGCTCCCAACCACATGGGGGTTTCTATAGGCCATTGCTCCTCGCGCCTCTCTGAGGGGGCCAGGTTCTGGCTCGTGGTCCCCGGTAAGCAAGAACTCCATGCACATTGACTGATGTCAGAAAGTTATACATATTCATTCAGCCTGGATAGCTCTGGGAGCTCCCCCCAGAAAAGAGCAGTGGCTAGAGTTGTGGAACGAAAATGCAAATACAAGCAAATTTTAGGCTTCATAGAAATGGACAGTTTTACAGTTCCAGAATTTGTTAACTTATATAGAGAGTTTTTAAACTGTAAATGTGTTTAGATACCTGTAATTTAAGCTTGAAAAGAATGGGAGTGGTAAAGCAAATGTTTAATTTAGAAATGGCCAAATAAAAAGAATTAACAAAAAATATCAGAAAGTCCTACAAAATGAACATGTGGAGATTGCATGAAGGAGCACTTGAACCCAGTAATCTTATATAAACATGCAACGTCTTATCTCTGTGGGATTGTGTGTGTCAAATACAGCATTAAATCTTAATTATTTTGTTATTTGTAGAGCAGATGTAGCTCCTCCCAGAGGCCAGGCAATAGCATGCCATAATTGTGGGGAACTTGAGGTTCTCCAGTGCAGAGGAGGGCAGATGAGGTGACTTATGGAGCCTCTCTTCTGGCTGAAGGAGAAGAGACAGACAAAGGTCACTATAGCTTAAGGCTACTCATTTGTACACCTGAAGATGAGGAGAGGACGACTTGCTTGTGATTTATCACAATCGACTTGATAATGGTCCAGGACGGACCGAAACGTCGTAGTCTCCTCATCTTCTGGTGTGTGGTTCAGTTTTAATATCTTCATCCACGTTATTGTGACTCGTCGTCTGCATACTCATTTATTGTATGCCATATCTGCCCACCTTCCTCTAGGACTTGTCACTTCTCCTACCCTCGGATTCTCTCAAATACACCCTTTCCAAGTCTATCATTACCCGTTCTTCGAACGTGATCAAACTATCTCAACACACTCTTTTTAATCTTGTGGTTTGCCTTCTCTTGCATTTCATTTTCCATGATACCTTCACAGGTCAACATGGATTTAGAGCAGGAAGATCATGTCTTTTGCTGCTACTCGACCACTTTGACAAAATCACTGATGCCTTAGAAGAAACACAGAATGCAGATGTGGTATACACAGACTTTGGAAAGGCATTTGATAAATGTGACCATGGCATGATAGCCCACAAAATGAGGTCAGTAGGGTGGTGATATTAAATTTTCTGTCAAACTGAACACAAAGAGTAACAATCAGCCAAATTAAAGAGTCCAAGCACAGTTAAAAGATCTGTATCTCAGGGCACAGTCCTGGCACCACTGCTTTTCCTTATTCTCATATCAGATATAGACAAAAATACAAGTCACAGCTTCGTGTGACTCGTGCCCTTTTTCCTTTGTGCCTTCCAAGGCTTGTATTTCTTCGGTTGTCCAGTGTTCATCGAAGTTAGCCAACTTGCAATCTATCCTTGGGCCTATGATGTTCATAAATACTGTATGTTGCTTTAGCTGCTGTTTTTCCCCCAACATGTCATAGGCTGATCTTTGAGATCGGGTTTTGGCAGCTTGGTATTTGGTTAATATTCTTGGTTTCAGTTGGTCTTTTGTACTGGACCAGGTTTCCTGTCCCACTATCTTTTCGATCTAGTACTTGCTGTCTCCTCTCCTCTATGGTAAGTCCCTTGTTTGCCTTTTTCTATGTGGTTAGCTGCAGGAAGGCACCCAGGTGCTCCTCCCCAAAAAAATAGCATTGAATGTAATGAAATGTCTCTTTCTAGTAGAACTCCATCGGCTGCCCTGGCTAGAGCTCCATTGGCTCTCTATCAGGTTCATCGATTCCTTGTCCATTGCTCTGTAGTGAGCTAGGGCCTGGACTCCAGGCCCTCACTCGCTCTTGCCATTAGGTCTTAATAGGTTGATGCTCTTTAGTGATTCACTTGTTTTTGCCTGAATATTTTGCAGAGTCATTTGACCATTTTGGTGTTTCATTTTCTTTGAATCTTGTAGTTCCTGGTCAAATAAAGCTTCTCAAAATTTTCTGGTTGCTTTTTTTTTTGTGGGAGGTGACAATAATAGCCCCACCCCCCAACTCCCTTTGTTTCTGAAAGGGGCCAAGTTCTCCAGTAGATCAAACAGAACTCCCTGCAACTGATATGACCTAGTAATGGGGAGCCATCTCAGTGAGATAGCTTCAAGGGGCCACTGAGGCTCCACCAGAAAGAGGCATTTCATTACATTGTGCTTTTTTTTTTTTTTTGTCCTCGACAAAAGTAATAGTATAAAGTACAAACTTTTGGGGATTCAACAGTACCTTATTGTATGTTTGATCAAATAAGTAATACGAGTACAGTTATATTAGGAGAATTGGTTGATTTACTTAGTGGGGGTAATGTCGTTATAGTGCCAGAGATAATTTTATGAATCAGTCAGTCAGTCTGGGCAAAAATGTGTGTGTGTGGTTATTCCCTTGAGAGTTGCCACAGCAAGATTGACAACGGGAAGACTGTTCTGAAAGGAAATCTTATCTTATCTTTAAAAATATCAATTGATGTCACTTTCTCAAATATTTGTTGATATAGAGTCAAACAGTTAGACAAGTGCAAACAATTATTTCAGATCCATCTTTATACAATGTATGTACAGTATTGTATTCACTTTTATCTTCATATTTTCCAGGTGAATCTATTTCCTGGGCGACGTCCACTTGTTAAGATATGTCAACCAACAAATAGCCAGCACCACAATATCTTTGCAAAAAATAAACCTTCACTTAAAGATCTTGGTAAGTAAATTAGCAATTTTGTTAAGACGATACCTTTTTATTGTCTTTCTCGAATTGGATTCCACATCATGCAGTCATACTGGTTTAACGCTTTCTCCTCATAATTACCAGACCTCACCTCCACATCATATCTCGAAAAGGCCTACAGTATTTGCACTGACTTCAGTCTTACAACATCTGTGTATCCAGTATTCAAAAGGGAATACGTGTGCACGATGATGCAATATTTAATAAGCATATTTGCACCCTAAGCTTTTAGCTACAGCCTATTTTTAGTAATTTTAAGATTTTTCTACAACTTTTTGGCCTAGTATACTTTAAGAAAACTACAGCACTGCAAAATTGGTGTGTAGATACTCTATTGTAATTGGGTCATGTACTGAATAGATTTTTCATATTTTTAACCCTGATTGCAGCATTTATAGGAAACAATTATATAACCACTGATCCACCACTATGACCTCCAGGTTTTCAACTACAGGTTTTCAGTTATCAACCGACCTGCCTTTGCTATTTATGGTGAAAGTGATAATACAATGTAGCAGATTTATGTAGTTAAGTTGAAGTAAAACAAAATTGGCAGTACAGTACAGTAACAAGTGAGACAAACAATGCTAGGATTGATGCTTATGTAGAATGTAAATGATTTCCAGTAGAAAATGAACATTAGTGAGTCGTGTTCATATAGTTGGGGAAGGGGGGGGGGTTTAAGATTTTCCCAAGCTTTTTAGCACGTGAAGTCAGTTATAACTGAATATGCAGAGTACCACCATTCATTACCACATTTGAGTAGATCATGCAATACTATTATTGAATTAATTGATAAGGGAAGTATGATAATGCAATGAAATTTTTTTTTTACTTTCTAGGCATGAGTCCAAAGACAAGCAGTGGTCCACATGTAGGGCTGAATCAGATGGGCTACGATGGTCTGGGAGGTCACCACAAGGTGGACGAGTTTCCCAAGCCAAAGCAAGTTTTTCTTAAGAAGAAGACAGGAATTAAAGTAGTAAACAAAGGTGGCTCAGGCAGTATGGTTCAAAGCACTACCCTCAAAGACTTCTTTCAAAATACATTTGATGATTAAAGTTTAACATATACTGTATATATACATATGTGTTTCTGCATTTGAAATATGTAATAGCTTTTGCAGTTGTCTTGAATGCTAACATTAAATAGAGCTAATGTCATACAATGTATGTTATGCCCTTAGAAGGATGTCGACCTATATTCTGTAAAAAGATTGATGTAAGAAGTGATATATTACTCTGCTATTCCTGATGTGTGTTGTCCCAGTATGTGTTCTCATTACTTAATGTATGGTGATTAATGTGTGAAAATAAATAGTCTCCTTGTAAATAGTGACTCTAAGTTGCCTGTCGATTATTTCTTATTTGGTTTTGAATAAGTGAGATCTTCACTTCTGTACTGTTTGTTTGTTTCATACACTAATTACATGAACACAATTTTTGTTCCTGGGTAGTAAGTAATTACTTAAGTGTAGCTACAGGATGAGAGCTATACTTATGGTGTCCCGTCTTTTCAGTGTCTTGTTTCAAAGTGTCACGTGAGGCTTTGAAACTACTGACAATTTTTGTGTCCACTGCCTCCACACTGAACTTGTGAGAAAGATCCACCATTCTTTGTCTGCAAAAGAGAGGTTTCTTTTCTTGGCACCTTTGTTTCCTTATTGGAGTTCAATCAATGACCTCATGTTCTTGAAGTTGCAGATTTCAAGAATCCCTGTGTCAATTTTGTCAATTCCAATTACAATCTTGAACGTAGTGAGCATATCGCTTCATTACCTTCTATCTTCTAGCTTTGACATATTTAACACCTCAAGCCTCACCTCAGCTCTTGTTTTTCAGTTCCAAAAGCAATTTTGTAGCATGTCTTTGCACTTTTTCCAGTTTATTGATGTGCTTCTTGAGATATAGGTATCATACAACTTTTGTATATCCCAATTTTGGTCTCACAAGGGTTGTGAATAGTTTCTTTAATATACCACCATCATTTGTATTTTTTTTTGTATCATTTGTAGAATTTGTATTTAAAGGCAATTCTAAAGTTGTTAAAAAGCATAGCATATGTGCCTTGCACAATATTCCTTATGTGGTGCGCTGATGACAGATCTAGGGGGTGGTTTTAGATAGTAGATTCTCTGTCAGAGTTCTTTAACGCCTTTTCACAATTTGTAGGTTGTGTGTGGTCTATTTTCTCCTATTTCACATTCCATAACATGGCATTTATTTATGTTGAATTCCATTTGTTGAGTGTTGCTCCATATACAATATTTTTCTGGGGGGGGGGGGGGGGTTTGGAGCCACCTTTTGCCTCCCTGAAGTTAGTATCTGACAGTGTACCATACTACTAGGTGATATCAGTCACTTAGTTCTATTGGCTTACCAGGAAGCATGAGCCAGAACCTGGCCCCCCCCCCCTCACAGGTGTGCTGGGAGCGGTGACACATATGATAGACACTAGTAAATTACTAACATTTTTATCACCACTGAAGATGGCACCCAGAAAGTTAGTGAAATAAAACAAACTAGAGCTGGCTTCAAAGGAGACTGCATCCTCGATAACCACCCAACAAACTCCCAAAACTATGTAAACAAATGATAGAAAATTCATTAGCACCTTCTCACTCACCCCACCTTTCACACTGGTTTGGTGTCCAAGATTACTTAATGTTGGACTACCACTGTGTGAAGTTAGACTAGGACAAGTGTGCAAGCCGCTCGCAGAGGTTATCAACAATGTAAACTGCTTAGAGCAACAACACAAGATTTTGAGATCTTGTCAAATATAGGTGTGTCTTATCTCTACCTGCTGATGCAAGGACACCAGAGATCGGTAGCATAAAAATTTGTATCATGTGGTGCTAGTATAGTTAGAGGATACAGTACTTTTGTGGGATTGATTCTGCAGTTTGCAATGAGGGAGAAAGGATTTCCTAAACATCACGTGCTTAACATACAAATTTATTCACTAAATTAGTACACAAAATGAAAATGTATATACACATGGAAATGGGATAATTCTACTTTTAAGAGGTGTCATAGGCAAATCTATGCACAGTACCATCTTTTGGCGAGATACCCAGATGACATAACGCAACTTAGCCTTAACACTGGGAATTATGACCACCTCAAGCAATAACAGCTGCATAACACCACTGCTGTTTGCAAAAGAACAATTTGGAGTTCAAAGTGATGTTCTGACCAGACTAGAACTGATGCCCTAAACTATTCCATCTAAAAAGATGGAATAGTTTAGGGCACCAGGATGGGAGATGATACTTCAGGATGTTAAAAAAATGGATAATCTTACAACAGATGGGAAGGCGAGTAACTGTAAAGAGTATCAAGGAGCAGGGATGTCTGCGAGTATCTGAGAGATGGACAAGCTGTGGCTCAAATTCATGATTATTTTTGACTGAGACACTCTACCATAATCTACACAGTAATCTAAAAAAAATTATCACTACAAGTTGAAAATTCTGATCATGGGCATAATATTTTTGATTTAATTAAAAAAAATATTGTAAATGAGTGAAGTAAAATGTATAATATGTACACATATACAGCACATGAATTGGACAACTCATATAAATGTGGGTCATCAGGTTTGTCCACAGTATAAAGCTACAAACTTTGACGTCATTACTGTACAATATTGTCCAAAAAAATTAACGTTTGATATAATTTGCTCTCCCATGAGCAATTTGATAAAGGAAGGGAACTGACCAAGTTAACAAACCTGTCATAACAACAAGCAAAATAAATTATATTTTTATCATCTTCACTTCACAGCTATTTAACATGCCCCCAGGCCAGGCAGTTCAAATGTTAACACAGTGATAATGCCACAGTTGATCAAAAACATATCTTCTGTTTTTAAAATAAGTAACACTGTTGAAATGTCTCAACATGCATATTAGGGCAATTACCCTGTATAGCAGAGATTTATGACTATTTTTACAGAAAAGAGCCACATTAGCAGTCATACCTGGGAATGTATGCATGTGATAATACCTAAATACTATATATAAAAAAAGCATCACAATTGATCAAGTGTTTGTATGCCACTTGGTATGTAAGGCAGAAACAGAAGAACTATTGAACAATTCAAGTCACTCATATCCTCAATAAATTTGGTTCTGGGTATTAAGGCCAATCAACTTCTGAATGATTATTAAGGCACCACAATAGCTTACTAACCCACTAGTAATTATACTTTAGCCCTGAACTTAGTTCAGGACCAAAGTAAAATCAGTACATACACCAAAAACTGCCCAAGGTACATTTGTTTCACCAACACTGGAATACACACCGCTGGTATGGAATCTGCACCTAGTGAAGCATAAAGCCAAAATTGAAAAAGTATAAGGCTTACAACAAGTTTGGTACCAGAGCTAAGAGGGCTAAGCTATGAACATAGGCTAATAGAACTAGATCTCACAACCCTAAAGGATAGATGGAATCAGTGGAGATATGATCACAACTTACAAGATACTGGGGGGAATAGATAAGATAAGGATAGCTTCTTCAGATTGAGAGAAAGCAGGACAAGAGAACACAGGTGGAAACTGGAAGCGCAGATGAGCTGAGGAACGTAAGAAAGCACTCGTACCCTATACGGGTAGTTAACAAATGGAATACTCTAACAGAGGAAGTTGTGGAAGCCACCTCCATCCACAACTTTAAAGACCGATTCGACAAAAAATTTGAGAGTCACAGTAGTTAGGCTGAAACATGATAGGTACAACAAGGCTAGTAGGCAGAGCATAAAGAGCTAGACCTCACTCCCCCATAGACACTAATAGGTAAGTACCTCTCGGTGAACATACCCCCTTTATGCTCAATAGAGTAGACGAACAGCTAAGTAACTTACAAGAGAATCTAGAATGCTGTCAACCAAAAAAAAAAGTACTAATGAATGGAGATATTGACAGAAATAATTGCAGGTGGTAGAAGTCAAATTAATATGCATTTTGAGAAATTCAAACAGATTTAGAAAGACATATTTAAAGTATATATATAGATAGTGATATATCTTAATCTAAATAGATTTACATGTAATAAATAACATTTATTGCAGTGAAGCATACAATCAAGGTTGGAGTCACACACCCGCACCTAATACATAACATAATTGCATCCGATGTTAATTGAATTAACCAAAATAACATGGATATACTTATGGGTAGGCGTATAATGTCGTGCCTCATCCATAGACTGGGGCGCTGTGATCAGGGTAGTAGGCCTGGCCCTCATAAGACACCTGGCAATGTAGAACACCATATTATGAAGTAACAGAAACTGAGTAATCTGGTGGTGACTGTAGCTAAACACTGTACTTGAAGTGTCCTTGAGAATGGTCCTATAAAAGACCACAACTAAACACTACTCACACAGTTCCAGAGAATGGTCCTTTAGAGACCGTAACTGAACACCGTACTCACAGTGTTTCAGAGAATGGTCCTATATAATACAATTTTGCAAACTTTTGTAATTATATCAAGGTAATCATGACATTTTAGATAATGTTATTTACGTTTCCAGATTGGCTCATAGAGATGTAAGATAGGAATAATATTAGACCTACTCCTTTTATCAATTTTAAATACATGTGGCATCAGTAATATACATGGTGAGGCAGTGTATAACCTGGTAGACTCTGAAACATATACATTATGCAATGGGTACTTACCTGGGCCTGATGGCTGCTGAAGTAATCTTCTGGACCTTAGTCTGTTGTAAACTGTACCTGATTGTATGATCAATTACTGCTACAGTAACTGATCTATTATCCACCAGGCAATAAATTTACCATTCTGGCTGTACTACAGATAATGTAATAGATGAATTACTAAAACATGTCAGTTATCCATACAGTGTAGTTAACCGTACATTCTAGAGGCGGCACTCACCCCAGCCACTAATGAAAGCTGACCCAGTATTGCTTCAGTAGGACACAGATATTCAGGTACATTATTACTGGATAGATCAAAGAAAATAATTCTGCCATTGCTGAGCTAAAATTCTGCCTGGCATTCACCCAGAGCTAGGTAGATGACTATAAAAAAAAAGGTTGCCAACTCCTTAACAATGTATTAGAGAATATCAAGCCTCCAAAAGCAAACACCAAACTAAAAGCTCACTTGAAGAGACCAATAATCTTCTACTTGGTAACACAACACACGAGCTGACGGTATGGAAAAACTCCAGGGGAATATTTTGAGCAAACCCAGCTCAAGGTAGAGAAGTTTTTATGGAAAAATAAGTTACCAAAATCAACAATTGAAAAGGTTCACGGTGTTGGGTAGCCAGCAACCGGCACAATCTGGTCTACTTGAATGATGATCTTTGTCCTGGATCTTCTGAACGCCACCAAACTCTCCTCCCAAAATTGAAAGCTATGAATGTCGGCAAGATTGCACACTTCATCAACATATGTTTAGTCATCAAGGGACTGAACTTGAAGTCACTTTTGGTCATCTTTCTGTCAAAATATAACACATGCATGCAGTGCCCTACAAAAAATGAGGAAATCTTTCAAGTTGACCCTTGAAGTTAGTATGCTATACCCACTCAAGTTTGTGCTGTAATTCCAGGTGTGTTGAAATATCATCCAGCTATGTGGTGAAATACCATCCAGCTGTGTGCTGGAATACGAGAGTTTAGCAGGCAGTGCTAATTCTCTCTCTACCCTAAATACACTTAAAAGATTTTTTGTACTGTTCCTAATACAGTAATTAATATTAATTATAAAAAATACAAATATTCTCACTTTACCCACAATGTACATAAAGATTTACTGTTCCTGAGCCCACCTTAACCAAAAGAACATATAATTACAAAATCAAATATTGCATTGTGGGTTGGTAAGGGTCATGTTTGTCAATGATTTCTTTCAGGACTCTTTCCTGTGTTGTGAGCATTGAAAAAATAGTTCCTGTAGTGAAATAGTTACATAGGTGAAACAAGTTGTGTGATGTTGACGTGCTCATCAAAGGTAGCATGATGATACACCTTCTCTATGATGACCTCTTCCATATATTTATTAGTGTATCTGTTGTTAAGGTGGACCTTCTTCACTTTACCGAGTTCCTTGTTAACGAGCTTCTAACTCTAACTGTGTGGAAAGAGCGTGGGTGACGTAGGCATTAAGACACAATTCTATGTAAGTTTTCTTAGCGTAGAGTGAAGTGTAGAAGACCCCATTCATTTGCAAGACTGTTATATCTAAGAAAGGTACTTTGCCTTTATTGTCCAATCTCACAAGTAAATCTAAATTCAGCTATTTGCTGGAAAGCGTCCTTCTACAGTACCAAGTGTTCTCTGTCAGTTACCTACAAGAAGAGGTCATCGCTATAGCTACAATAGATGTCAGGTTAAAGGTCCATATCAACCAGGACTTTCTCCTTATCAATGCTCATATAAAAAATTGCAAATATGACACCTAGGATAATGATATTATCTAATTATCTAATTGGTTGTACTCAAGTCATCAGGGATCAGAAAAGGTTCTTCTTTAGCACATGCTTCTAACAACTGCTTGCAACACTAAACGGCTCTTCCATGGTAGATGCCTGTGAATCTCTCAACAGCTTAACTAACTACTGTATTTTGAAACATTAAAGCTGAATGCATAGTAGCAAGTCGCTGAATCAACCTATATGAGGGTGAAGGTATCTACGTTATGATAAGATGAAGCTTATTGATCGTAACATTTTCACAAGTATAACCAGGTCTTACTTTCCATTAATTTTTGGCAGGTGGAATCCATTCAGCATTATCAGTATAAACCAATTTGATTACCTTGGTTTTCAATTTGTAGTAGAATCCTTCATCTTTTGGAACTTGGCATGATTAGGGAGGATAATGTTCAGATTCTCAATACTGTATATTCACATATTTTAATTATTTACATTGGAGACTTATCAACTTCTGAAGATTATGTTCTTAGTGTCATGAAGGACCTTACCTTCAATTGTTGTAAAGTGTTTCCTCCCTATACCATAAACTTTGTCTGTAGTGCATTCTCAGTGGTGACTTTCCTCTGTCTCAAGGCTGAATATGTCATCCAGCAGGATCTCTTAACTCCACCTTTCAGACCATCTAACTTGGTCAGGACATAACTTGGCAGTTAATGCCAAAATTAAGGAGAGAGATTTGGCCCTCACTGATATCGATTCCTGCAAGACTCGCCAAATAATGTCAGTTTCTTTGTAATCTTCGTCTCTGTGTTTGACGACGTCTGTCTACAATTTGGTCGAAGCATAGGTCAGAGGTTGATCTGTAGGCTGGCGTCAAAGGTAAGACAGTGTTCATCTGTTGGCTTGTACAGTATCAAGCTGTAGCTGGATTTTGTAAATACTGATTTCATTTTCAGCTTTGTAGATCTGATATCATAAAAGATCTTGGCAACACTATGTAGAAGGCCTGGTTTTTGCTCCTGGGCTATATTCAGTATCATATATCTGCAAGCTGACTGCTTCCAAAATATGTGCAAAATTGCTTCATTTAAAAGCAGGGGTCCAATTAGTACACTAACATACAATTCCACAAATCTGATGAGCCAAAGGCTCTCAACAGTTTTCCACTAAACATAATGTGAATTACTAACAGATTTATAATTTTGTTAATCACTTACCAAACCATCAACCAGAAGACCTGGTAGGAGACCTGGCCCTGAGAGCATTGTCATATTGTCCCCCGGGAGCACCACAAGGTAAATACTGTATGACTCGGCGTATGCCCCTCAGGAATCCGGTATGGACCCATCTTGCCTACTCATGGATAATAGATCAGTAACTGTATATGATATAATGGTTTTTACCTTTCTAGGCACAGTAGGCACTGTAGGAGTGGCAGTGATGACCTGCAGTGACCTGGTCCAGGAAGCTGTGTGCACTGATCTAAGCTAGCCAGCTGTTGCTATCATGGAAGTCAAGAGTGTGTCATATCTATATTAGTGTAGAAAGATGGAACCAGCACTAACCTCAGCTTGATAGCCATTGTAGTGGTCTGCAGTGTAGGTCACTACCTGCTTGCGACCATCGGGGAGGCGCACATAGTACTTTCCCTTTACCACATTTCCGTCAGAATTCTCAGAGTGGCCGAAGTCGCTGCCCGTCGCATGATCAGCCACACCATAACCAAAGTCATAAGGTATGGGAGCCTGTTGGCATAACGTGGATCAAGTAAAGGTAAATGTGAAGGTGATGATGGAATATTTAATGATGGAGAAGACATGATTTGATTGGAGGCGAGGTGGAGTGAGAGAATGAAGGGGTTGAGAGATCCAAAAGAAAGAGGTACAGCTGTACCTCTGTGAGTACAACTGAAGGAAGCTGAGAAAGGGTAGAGGAAGCCCAATGTTGCTGGATGGGGATGAGCTGTGATATGGAAAATCACTGAGTGTGTAGAAGGACTGATGGTACAGCCCATCCTCGTAATGTTTCCCAACGTCAAGAAAATGGTAAATTTAAAGTCTTGTCTCCTAACCTACCAGAGGACCCAAAACATAAAATGGGAAAGTACTTCACTTTCGTGAGCCACTTCCATTTTCTAGTACAACAGTTTTTTACCTCATGTAATGCATGAGTGAAATGCGACGTTCTTTGCAGAAGGACAGGTTGCTGGCGAGCCATGATGGCCGACTATGATGGAGAGAAGGCAGAAAAGCTGCGACATGAAGTAAACATGAACAAAGAGAAGACGAGCACAACTAGGGACACTTCACACACAAGGGGAGAGAGCAGGTAGACAATTACTTTATGTAAATGAATAAATAAACAGGAAATACAAGATATACTGAATTTACATTAGACAAATAGTGAGTTGAAATAGAACTAGAATATTTTGGTAATTAATTTCAAAGAAAAAATGTATAAATTTAAGAGAAAAGTATACTAATAAAATAATGTTCCAGGTAATACATTACAGCAAAGAATAGTATCATGAAAGAAAGAAAGATGATACAAAATGGGAATAAAAAACTTAGAATTACAGTGTAGAGATAAAAAATAATGGAGAGCTGAGAAAAATTTTAAAATAAATATTTTATACTGAGGCTAGCTACACTGAGGAGCAATAAGACTGAGACTAGCTACACTGAGCAACAATAAGACTGAGGCTAGCTACACTGAGCACCAATAAGACTGAGGCTAACTACACTGAGCAGCAACTCACGTAATGTTCCTTGGAGTAAGCAGCACCGGCCCCGTAGCCCCCACCAACCTCGGCCACACCTGCCACCACCACCGCCAGCGTCGCCAACACCACCACCTGCAGGAGTACATCTTGTCACACTAACTTTGTGGCATCCTATTTATTTATGTTTTTATTTATTTATGCAAGAGTTCTTACATTCTTGTATAGCCACTAGCACGCATAGCGTTTCGGGCAAGTCCTTAATCCTAATTTTCACACTCACACACACATCCCCGGGAAGCAGCTCGTAGTAGCTGTATAACTTTCAGGTATCTATTTGCTGCTAGGTGAACAGGGATATCAGGGTGAAAAGAAACTCTGCCCATTTGTTTCCGCCTCCCCCGGGAATCGAACCCGGACCCTCAGGACTATGAACACCAACCGCTGTCCACTCACTGGTCCTCCAGCATTACTGTTACAACAATACCGCTAACTGCTCGTCCCTTCTCTTCCTTGTTCTAGTGCTATCACAACTGTGTAAGTCTCTGTTTAGATCGCATGTGTTATGTAATTAAGTTACGTCTTTCTGGAGTGGGCTTCTCAGCTAATGTTTTTTTTTCAGTCTAGCAGTCATAAGCCCAACCACTTGGGCTGGACGGTAGAGCGACGGTCTCGCTTCATGCAGGTCGGCGTTCAATCCCCGACCGTCCAAGTGGTTGAGCACCATTCCTTCCTCCCCGTCCCATCCTAAATCCTACTGATCCCTTCCCAGTGCTATATAGCCTTAATGGCTTGGTGCTTTAAGGGCGTTAGCTAAAAACTTTAATAACTATTTCCCTGAAATTGAGGATCCTAGTAGAGGTGATCTGAATTAATAATCCCTTCCTGGAATATATCAAATCATGCGCACTTGATCCTCAAAAGGCTATTTATATTGTCTTGAGTGGAATTTGAGTCGTCTGAATTGATTTCCCATACCATTTCTGTATCGTCTGCAAATTTGCAAATATTACTGCTCAATCCTGAATTTTAATCGTTAATATATATGATAAACAACAGAGTTCTGGGGCACTCCGCTTGCATCAGTTTACCACTCTGGTTTAAGTCCGATTATAATAACTCTTTGGTTCCTCTGATATAACCAAGCCCTAATCGAACTAAGATAGCAAGCCCAATACTGTGAGTATTTATCTGTAATCAGAATTTCTTGAGGTACAGTTTCAAATGCTTTGCTAAAGTGTGCACAGTTTCACAGTCCTTTTCAACTGTCTCAAATATGTTGGAATACAATGGAAAGCAAATTTATCCATTTGAGGGACTTTCGTAAAATCATTTTGTGAATGCTGCATTAATCTTTGTGTTTTCAAGATGTAAAGGAATCGGTTTTGCGATTATAGATAAAAGCAATTTTCTCACTTCATTAAGCTAATTGACCGATAATTCAATAAAAGTACCCATTCCCCCTTCTTAAAGTCTGGTACAATATTTGCAACTTCACGATTTCAGCACTTTGCTTGACTGTAAGTAATTAGTTTATGTAATTATCATAATTATCAGTTATGTAATTATCATAATTATTATGAAGGTCAAGGGGTCACTTAACTAATCCTTAGTCAAGGAGTTACGATGACTACATAAGCCTTTCTATATATTTGTTAGCTATAAATCAACGTAGGTACAAGTAGGGGCCGGCCGTGGTCTGCCGAGTACAGTGACGGGAAACTTGTACTCTCGGGCTGTGCAGCCAGATACGTGCGTCTCATAAAATGTCATCCACACTTCCGTGGATATAAACTTGGATATAGCTTCGGCCTCACACCCGTGGGGTCCACGGTTCGAGTCTCCCAGAGCCCAGGTGAACGGAACGTGCATCTCCTTACCTTGAGAGACATGACTTCAGCGGACGCGTGCTGACGACGCCACAGATGAAAGATGAGTGACACTCTCAGGCTTCTGAGTGTCTGTTTTATACCTGGTGGGACCTAGAGGTCATGCTCAGGGGGCTGTCCAGCCAGCCAGTCAGCTGGTCCAGGGTCGTTGCGGCCGTAGGGTGTTACGAAAATAATTATTTAAAAAGGTAGGGAGAGAATGAGAACAGCGGAGTGAATCCATATATAAACTAACTTGAAGGGGGTATTCTGGCTGTCTGTCTTCTACTCACACACACATTCTCATTCTCTCTCTCATTCTCTCTCTCTCTCTCTCTCTCTCTCTCTCTCTCTCTCTCTCTCTCTCTCTCTCTCTCTCTCTCTCTCTCTCTCTCTCTCTTTTCCGTCTGTATGTCTGTATTTCCAGATCACACATAAAATATCTTTAGATCACGTGCAAATGTCTTAAGATCAGGTGTAGATATCTGCTGGCTTGTAAGCAATCGCTCTAAGCATAATAATTGAGTGTATCACATTCAGTGACGCTCTAATCCATCTTCCCTTAAGCAGTCAGGCGAGCGTTGGTTCAGCCCTACACCAGACCACACTTCTGGTAAACAGCTGTACTGAGATAAGAATTGGTTCTCACCAACTGAGAACCAATGAAGAATACCGTTTCACCATTCTTCTTTCCGTGAGTGACAATATTTGGACTCCCAGAGTGACAATACTTGGACTCCCAGAGTGACAATATTTGGCCTCCCAGAGTGACGATACTTGGCCTCCCAGAGTGACGATACTTGGCCTCTCAGAGTGACGATACTTGGCCTCCCACAGTGACGATACTTGGCCTCTCAGAGTGACGATACTTGGACTCCCAGAGTGACGATACTTGGACTCCCAGAGTGACGATACTTGGCCTCCCAGAGTGACGATACTTGGACTCCCAGAGTGACGATACTTGGCCTCCCAGAGTGATGATACTTGGCCTCCCACAGTGACGATACTTGGCCTCCCAGTGACGATACTTGGCCTTCCACAGTGACGATACTTGGACTCCCAGAGTGATGATACTTAGCCTCCCAGAGTGACGATACTTGGCCTCCCAGAGTGACGATACTTAGCCTCCCAGAGTGACAATACTTGGCCTCCCAGAGTGACAATACTTGGCCTCCCAGAGTGACAATACTTGGCCTCCCACAGTGACGATATTTGGCCTCCCAGAGTGACGATACTTGGCCTCCCAGAGTGACAATACTTGGCCTCCCACAGTGACGATATTTGGCCTCCCAGAGTGACGATACTTGGCCTCCCACAGTGACGATATTTGGCCTCCCAGAGTGACGATACTTGGCCTCCCAGAGTGACGATACTTGGACTCTCAGAGTAACGGAGACCAAGTGAAACAAACAAAAAACAACGGTTTCCAGCTCAACAAGACACAGTGTAGGACTGAACACAGGAGATGCTTCTTCACCCACAGGGTTGTAAACCCATGGAACCGCCTACCCGCCGAAGACACAAATGCCCAAAACTTGTTAAAAATCCAACTGGAAAAAAATCCTCAGGGCAAATGTGAGGGACCTTTGACAAGCCTCCGGCTTCCTGTCCTCATCGAGGCCATAGAATGTTAGTGGCCCTCAGGTAACTCACCAATATCTGCACTGTTACCACCACTATCTCTACAGTTGTCATAAGTACGAATACCTTTACCATCATTATCTGCATTACCAAATCACCATCTGCACCATTACCATAACTACCGACACTATTATCATCACTCTCAACATCATTAATATCACACTCAAGACCATTATCGATGAGTGACCATTACTCTGTCATCACCACCGCTATCAATACCATTACCATCACTACCAAACTATTCCCATCTATATCAAAAAGAAGATAATTACCATCATCACTATCATCAAGACAGTCATCATCACCATCAATACCAGCACTATCACCACTACGGAGCGCTTAGGAGTTTTCTTGATAAAACACCACACTTACCACTATCATCGCACTATGAGCGTCAGCGTTATCAACACTATCAACACATCAATTTATATTCACAAAGAAGTCACACAAACGGTATATATATATAAATATATATATATATATATATATATATATATATATATATATATATATATATATATATATATATATATATATATATATACACACAAAATTGACTCGAACCAGCGACCAATAAGGGGAAGTACGCGGCCGAGACCATCCTGTACGAGTAGCCTCAGTCATCAGATTCACTGTTTTCAACAATTTACAGTCAACATTTTGATTACCCGTTAAAATTCGGTCTCTGAGATCACTGTAATAATACTGTCACTATTATGACTTTCACTATCAACACCTTCACCATAAAAGCTACTGTCACCACTGATACTTTCACTATCAACACCACCATCGCTCTCACCACCACCACCAGTAACACTAGTCATTTCCCCCCTTCCCCTCTTACCCCCTTCACGCATCATTCCCGTGTCGTCAGGGCCGCGGACACCAACAAGCAAGGTGATCACTCCACCACGTCGTTCATACGGCAGTTGCCCTCACAGATTGTTATTGGTGTGAGTGCGTGCGTGTACCTGCATATTTGTGTGTGTGCATGCGTATTTGTTCGTGTACATGTGTATTTGTGCGTGTACATGCGTATTTGTGTGTACATGTGTATGTCTGTGTACATGGATATATGTGCGTGTACAATGGGATCGAGGACGGGGGGAGGGGGGAAAGGATGGGGACGAGAGGAGAGGGGGGCTCCCGAGAACCTCCGGGTACCCCCAAATATTACATTTTGTGAAATGGAAGAGGGGCGGAGGGGAGGGGTGATAGGGAAGGTATGGGAGGACGAGAAGATGGGGTAAGGCTGGGGAGAGGGAATGGTCCGAAGGGAGGCAAGACTTACGGGCTATTCTTGCCCGTGCCACCTCTTGGGTGCCTTAATCTTCATCACTAAGTCAATAATCATCCACAGTCAGTTCCAACCCCCGTTCCTGTACCAGGTAAGTCCACTACGGGCTCACCATAGTGCTACTCGGAACTTTTGGTTCCCAGTAGCTGAATCTAGAACAACAACAACAACAACAACAAATAATCATCAGTCTAAACTGGACGAGTGGTTCAGTACAGACGCTTGAGAGATACAGCACATCTTCAACACCGACTGGCCGTCACACCATTGCTCGCCAAGCTTCACCTGCAAACTTCTGTAAACTACATTCGTCCAAATCTATATATATTTTATTAGTATCTGTGTTTATTGTCAAAACAATTGACGTAACAATAAAAACGTTACACGCCAAAGTCCTTTAATCATTCAAAATCCCTGAGTGATACATGCAGCTTTTT
This sequence comes from Procambarus clarkii, assembly GCF_040958095.1. Lineage (NCBI taxonomy): Eukaryota > Metazoa > Arthropoda > Malacostraca > Decapoda > Cambaridae > Procambarus > Procambarus clarkii. The sequence continues at coordinate 8,788,146 of NC_091193.1, forward strand.
CTTTCCATAAAGCGAATGTCATTAGCTGTTTAAACACATGTGATGTGTTTCATGGTTCTGGCAACGGTAACTTTTCCGTAGTGAGTCTATTGCTACAATTACCTTCACGCCTCGCCGGGCAGGGTGACACATTTCACATAGTCTATCTCCAAATTTATTACACGTTCACGTTCCGTTTTCTAATTTTGATTACTGTCCTTTAAAAGAGGGAATGACCTAAGATAAAATATCCTGCAGGAGTTTTTGTTTCCATTTTGTGAAAGTATTTAGTATTATTCCATATTTTAACTGAACTGACGAGTAGAGAATGTGAGTCTACTGTCCACAGAATCTGAGCAACTTCGAGGTAATCTTAGTGACACAAACGGCTGACTGTGGAAGTGCGCTGGTGGAAGAACAACCTGGTGTGCATAAAAGTATTTATGTGTACGTCTGACACCATACTACTTGTGTAAAGGAGGAAATGTATATGTTTATCTCTCAGAATGTTTGGTAATATGTTTATTGTTTGTGATGTGTGTCTGTGTATGTATTAACACGATGTACTGAACGGGGTGAGAATAGCTTGAGCTACCTCATCCCTTTGTGTGTATTTTACCTCAATAAACTTATTTCAATTTCAACCTGGTGAGAGCTTATCAAGGATGCGACCATCAGTTAAGTTGTTGAGTTAGAAAAGCAAGCTCAATTTTCATATGAATTAGGAGACAATTAGAATCAAAGTTATTCCATTAAAATTTACATTATTTTCAATTGGGAATCTATGTCTATAAGAAAGAATATCTGTTTATCCAAGGTCAGACACTTCAGGTTAGCCTCACCAAACATTCACACGTGAGGCATGTGAGGTATGGGAGTGTCATAGGCCAGTCAGGGTCCGCTCTAATTCCCCACTTTAACAAATTATCGGCATTTAATCCAACACCCAAGTGCGATTTTAGTACCAAAGACTGACGAAGATCATCCTGGGTGAGGCCGGAGTCACCAGTCATTAGCGTCTCTAACATTTGATGTTCAACATTGTTTATTCACTTAAATTAATTAATATTCACTGCCGTAATATTTTGCTATGATAATTTGTAATTATCTTTTCATAAAATACCGAGGGAAAGACAATGCCATTGTGAACTCGCAAATATGTGATCAGATTGGTAAGCGTCAGCTCTTGGGACCCGCCTTTCAGCCACGTATTACAAGCCTTTTGCTAATCATATACACACATGGCTAGTGCTACTACTTCATTTGTGGATGAATTAACAGTGTTATCTCTGTTGCTACTGTTGAATTTGTTCCATCCATTGAATACCGAAAATATTTCATTCCCTTGATCACTCTGAGAGTCGAATCCCAGATCTGCATGCCAGCAGGTGGACGCTCTTCTGCCCTGGACCATCAAGTCCTCATTAGGAGATGGGACATGGCAGACCATTGCCACATAATCTGCTTTTCTACTTCCCCCGGTCATTATTAAGGTACACCTGCAGTGGTAAACACACGGAGCACCTTACCAGAGAATTGTTGACAGTAAAACCGAATGTGTTTAAAAATAGGCTGTACAACTATTTGTCTTCAATTTTACGACTCAAATTAATTGTTCCGTCAAAAACCTTCAGTTAAACAAATAAGCTCGTAATTTAGCCATAATAGTCTGTTACTGTTTGTTTTTAAATATACTCTTGTATGTGTCATCTTCTGACAAACTGCTTTTGCTGATGCCTGTTTGTGGCAACGTCCTGTGCGTTCAACATATGTATTCATGACTACCTCATCGAACTCTGGATGTATCGAGTGGCTCGGTGATGTAACGTCCTCCAGCCCCGGAGGCTGTGCTTGGTCCGGGAAGGTTTTACCTCAACACGAAGACATGAAGCAGCTTTACACAGCATAACGTGTCTGCGTCCTGTATTGTGCGTGACACTTACCTCCTGCGCAGCCTTCGTACGCTGTTACGCCAGCGTGTGCTGCTGGGAGCCCCCTGGACGCTCTTACAGAATTCACGCAGGTTTCCGTCTGACATGTTACTTAGTATGTTCTCTGACCTTAGGAACAAAAGGTAAGTCATGAACAAGGCCAGCTGCCATATGTCATAAGCTCAATAGTATGGTTGGAACATAGAGTTGCCTGCGTGTGGTCAAACAGCACACCATACGCTGTTCTCTCTGAGTCAGAGGACCAAAATGCAGCACCATTTATTTATACGGACTCTATTGACATCCTCGGGTGGTCTCTTGTATATTGGTGAGAGAAACAACGATGAACGTTGCATTAAACTCTTTTGATATTGCTGTTAAGAATCATTTGGTTAATGTTTCTCGCGTTCTCCATTTCTTCACGTACTTCATATGCCCTTGTTTTACCGATGTTTTTATCATATGTCCTTATTTTACTGACCTGTGCTTGTCATACGTTAAATATTAAAACAATGTATAAATATTTCATTCGAAATGATCTACTACTAGGAATTTTAACCAAATATTTCCAGGTTGCTAACTGTAAGTAGTAGATGTGAGTGTAACCGATCCACTGCTGCCCAGTGGATGGCGGTGCGGTGTACTGGGTAAACATATCCATTATGAAGCCAACTCACCACATATATAAGTTGTTTAGCTTAGACTATACTTTATGGTCGGTCTCGAACCCATTGTTGATATAGCAATATACATTAAATGTTGTAACTAGCTTAACAAGACTAATTTGCTTAGCTAAGCGCATTTTATGTTCCTGTAATCTTTTCCAATACCGCCCACAGGATAAATGTGGGACTACAAAATAAATTAATTGAATTAAACTTATGACATGTGCTTCTCATAAGACCTTGTTTTAGTAACATGTGCTTGTACTGACGACAGTCTGACATGTGGATGACGAAACGAAGAGCTTGCTTGTAGACCTTACAACCTTCCAATAGTTCCGTGTGTGAATATGAACAGGCAATTTCTGTGACGGAAGTTATCTTGTACTTCTGTTACATAAGATCCGTAACATTATATATTTGATAAAACCTCACACTTATGTACTTGTGACAGTGTCAGACCACGGAGGAAGAATTGAAACAGGAATTTCCTTAAGTACTTTCGTATATGTTCTTGTGTATTTTATATAAAGAAAATTCTTTCAAGTCCTTCGCACTCTCCCGATTGCTTTATCAAGGTCTGAGAGCATGTGGTGAGGACGAGACTTACATCTCAACGGCTGATCAAGCCGAAAGACATAATATCTGATTTTTGAGAATATACCAACAATTTTAGAGATTTTTTAGCTATGTGCTGAATATGAGTACTGAAATTAAATATCTTTTCTATGTATTTGCCAAAGAGCTTTCAATCACGTTTACCATCAATGTTTACATTTCCTATCTAACAGTGTATTTGGTTCAACAATATATTTCAAAATAAAATGCAGAAGTTTAAAATTGAGTGTGAGGTCCGTGAGCGGACTTATCTAACTCGTTATTTATAGCATTAGAATGTGTGGATTGAGGGTTAGAAAATTAAATTAAATCGTGTATATAGAATACAATTTGTGAATAGTCTTGGCATTAATATGTGGGCCACTTCCCCCGGAACAGTGAACAGGACTGAGTCACATCTTGTACCTAGGTTTTGACCTGTAGAGGAGCGCATGAGGCCTCTCTCATGCTCGTGACCTGTAGAGGGCCGCATGTGGCCTCTCTAATGTTCGTGACCTGTAGAGGGGCGTGTGTGGCCTCTCTCATGCTCGTGACCTGTAGAGGGGCGCATGTGGCCTCTCTCATGCTCGTGACCTGTAGAGGGGCGGGTGTGGCCTCTCTTAGCCGCGGGGACACTAAAAAAAGCCCCGAAATCATCTCAAGATAACCTCAAGATAAGAAGAAGATGCTCGTGACCTGTAGAGGGGCGCATGTGGCCCTTCTCATGCTCGTGACCTGTAGAGGGGCGGGTGTGGCCTTTCTCATGCTCGTGACCTGCAGAAGGGCGCATGTGGCCCTTCTCATGCTCGTGACCTGTAGAGGGGCGGGTGTGGCCTCTCTCATGCTCGTGACCTGCAGAGGGGCGCATGTGGCCCTTCTCATGCTCGTGACCTGTAGAGGGGCGGGTGTGGCCTCTCTCATGCTCGTGACCTGTAGAAGGGCGCGTGTGGCCCTTCTCATGCTCGTGACCTGTAGAGGGGCGGGTGTGGCCTCTCTCATGCTCGTGACCTGTAGAAGGGCGCGTGTGGCCTCTCTCATGCTCGTGACCTGTAGAGGGGCGGGTGTGGCCTCTCTCATGCTCGTGACCTGCAGAGGGGCGCATGTGGCCCTTCTCATGCTCGTGACCTGTAGAAGGGCGCGTGTGGCCTCTCTCATGCTCGTGACCTGCAGAGGGGCGCATGTGGCCCTTCTCATGCTCGTGACCTGTAGAGGGGCGGGTGTGGCCTCTCTCATGCTCGTGACCTGTAGAAGGGCGCGTGTGGCCTCTCTCATGCTCGTGACCTGTAGAGGAGCACATTTGCGTGATGATAATAAACGAATAAGAAGAGCCTTCCGAAATTCTCCGTCATGGGGAAATACGAAGTGATCCTTGACACCGGTCGTCTTAGTGGAGGCAACTCAGCAGTGTTCCACGGCTCCCGCGGGGTGCAAGACGCATTACTCAACGGCAGGCAAGTTCCCGCCAGCGATGTGGGTCATGATCGCTGGCGCCCTGCTGATGGGTCAACGTCACCGCCGGCGTCGTCTCCCTCATCACCGCTATCATCATCGCTTTGGCTTCCCCAGTCATCACCACTCTCGTCACCGCTCTGACTGGTGGAATATGTACCACTCTTGTGTTGCTGATTAGTGTGGAATACTGATTGGTAATTGCAAGTAATAATTATATTATTTATTATTCATGGCACTGTTGGCCAATTGTAATTAAAGTAACACAGTGTTTTGATGCATCATCTGTAGTGTTGGCAGCCGTGACCGCCTGAGGTGGACATAGACCTCTGGTTCAGAGGCTCCTGGAGGTTGATATAAGGCAGAGGTGATGCTCCCAGTTGAGTAATTTATCTTTGTAGGCTTCTACACTTATTTGGTAAATCTTGATATTATAATTGAAATGATTGTAAATGAAGTTTCAGTAGTGTGCTACAGTTCCTAGTGAATTTTTCCTGTACCAGTGATCATTACGTATTTTTGTACTGTTGGCTTATCCCTTGGGTACTCCTGGGTACTCCAGTGGGTTGGGAAGCCTCGTACTCAAGTACGAGGCTTAGGTAACTCAAGTATAAGGTTTAGGTAACTCAAGTACGAGGCTTAGGTAACTCAAGTATAAGGTTTAGGTAACTCAAGTTTAAGGTTTAGGTAACTCAAGTATGAGGTTTAGGTAACTCAAGTATAAGGTTTAGGTAACTCAAGTTTAAGGTTTAGGTAACTCAAGTATAAGGTTTAGGTAACTCAAGTATAAGGTTTAGGTAACTCAAGTTTAAGGTTTAGGTAACTCAAGTATAAGGTTTAGGTAACTCAAGTATAAGGTTTAGGTAACTCAAGTATAAGGTTTAGGTAACTCAAGTATAAGGTTTAGGTAACTCAAGTATAAGGTTTAGGTAACTCAAGTTTAAGGTTTAGGTAACTCAAGTATAAGGTTTAGGTAACTCAAGTTTAAGGTTTAGGTAACTCAAGTATAAGGTTTAGGTAACTCAAGTATGAGGCTTAGGTAACTCAAGTATAAGGTTTAGGTAACTCAAGTTTAAGGTTTAGGTAACTCAAGTATAAGGTTTAGGTAACTCAAGTATGAGGTTTAGGTAACTCAAGTATGAGGCTTAGGTAACTCAAGTATAAGGTTTAGGTAACTCAAGTATGAGGCTTAGGTAACTCAAGTATGAGGTTTAGGTAACTCAAGTATGAGGCTTAGGTAACTCAAGTATAAGGTTTAGGTAACTCAAGTATGAGGCTTAGGTAACTCAAGTATGAGGTTTAGGTAACTCAAGTATAAGGTTTAGGTAACTCAAGTATAAGGTTTAGGTAACTCAAGTTTAAGGTTTAGGTAACTCAAGTATAAGGTTTAGGTAACTCAAGTATGAGGCTTCATGCTAACTCAATATTTTTTCCGACAATAATACAAGATAAATGTTTCACTCCAGGCAATATTGTCCCGGTTCGGTGTTTTTCTCTCACACATCTCTGTATTTCTCGGGATTTTTCTTTTGTGTTAAAAGCGACAACACAAGACCTCGACAAGTGATGCTGGTTCAAGCTGCACCTGATCCCACACATATACAGTACACATATTGGGTGTTTTGTGTAGTAGTCAAATGTAGTCAAATGTTTTATGTGTAGTCAAACACATAATTTTCTCAAATATAAATAACTATATATTAGAGCTTTGGGTATAACGAGGCCTAAAGTAGGTTAGGTGGTTCGGGTTTGTTATTATTTTTATTATTTAGAGGTCGTGGTTGAGGAATTTAGAGATACACGTTGAAAATAGGAAGTAAGTGAAGCAATGTTTGAGGATAGTTCGAACGTAACAAGTTAAGTAAGGTTCTTTTCATTCATAAACAAGGGGCGGCTGTTAAGTTAAGGAGCTGTTGGGTCAATGCTTGAGGACTGTGTTGTAAAGACTGTCCGTCCTCAGAAACACTGGCCAAATGCTCGTTAATTCAGTCCAATCCGTGTTCAGGCTCGACTCCTCCACGCAACGGCCCATCCCAAAGAAGCATTCATAAAATTATTAACATTTTGTTTGCTTTTTTTGGCATGTAAGTTGGTATACCACGTTTGCTTTTTTGGAATGGCCTAATGAAGGATGTCACCTTCGATCTACTTGTATTGGTATGACCTCCATGAAGCTTTCCAGAAGACTGACCTGACATCTATAAGCTGGTGGCCCGAGAAACTATGTGCAAAGTATACATAACACTCACTAGGAACACGCTAGTAGATAATGCAACACTCCCAGCATCCACCACGGACCAGAGAAAACTGCAAATACCGGAAGCTACACTCATATAATCAAACAGACCCACCCTAATTATTCAGAGTAACGACTTCGAGACCTTGCTTACCCTCAGACCCAGACCTCAGCCCCATACAGCACCGGATAACATCACTACCGACTCCTCCCCGCCCACCGCCTTACCCAGTGTATGATGGACATCCATCCATATTATTCCCCTATTTCTTCACCTATGTGTGATTACTTCACCTTACCCTCCCACAACTTCACCTCTTTCACATGTGTACTTAAGACAACTTTGCACTTTGTATATCTCGCAGGCTCCAAGCAGTCATAGAACAACAAACGGAAACCATCTCAAGTTTCCGTTTGAGATGGAACTGATCTGTAAGTCAAGTCATCTGTGAGTCAACAACGACTCACATCTTCACAGTTGGCTCAGTTGATCAAAAAAGAGGTTCTGCTGGGGCAGCAGTTTACACCAACAACCATGAAGCTTACTGGAGCATGAATAGTGGGTGCTCAACATTGCAAACAGAATTATATGCCCTGAAGGAGGCCATAAACTATACAATTGAGAATAATTTACATGATGTCATCATTCATACCGACTCTAAATCTTCGCTCCAGGCATTGTTATCCAGCCAGCACAGAGATAATATACAACTCATCACAGAAATCCAACATATAGGAAAAGATGCCCATAATCTAAGGCTGTCAATCATCCTAAATTGGATACCAAGTCACATTAGCATAGATGGTAATGAAAAGGTAGACTCACCAGCAAAAACTGCCACTGTTCTACCTGTTTTACAGGTTCAAATACCTCAGAGTTTTTCACAGATTAAGGAGCAAATCAAGAAGAAAATACTCCCAACTATCAGAAGTCGCCACAGAGCCAAAGTAGCGGAAGGAAGATCCACTGCGATATGGTACGAACAAGCCACTGGTTACTCCTCTTTCAAGCCTGGCAAAAAGATATCCAGAGATATTGCAGTAGCCATACACAGACTCAGACTTGGTTAAAAGTGCTGCTGGGAGATAATAAACCCAATCGTTAATGAGTGTCACATCTGTGGAACAGAAGCAGAGGCGCCGCTGTTGCACTACTTACTGGAATGTGAAGCTACTGAAGCCCTGCGCATCAAACTCAACATTAATCCAACGACAGCAGCTGCATTAGATGCACATTCCACAGCCAATACAATTAGAAAAGCCGTTAAAGAATGGGACTCACTAGTGAACATTCTGGACCTGCATCCGCCACCAATGTTATTAAAACAAGACTAAAACCAGTGCACTAAAATAGAAGCAAAAAAGAAACAGGGAAAAAGGAGGAATCCCCACCTCCATTTAAAACTTTAACCCAAATATCAGAGTAACAAAGTTATCGCGAATAACCGAACTCAATTACGGGGTCACCATAGCCCGTGCTACATGGACATTTCGTTCTGAGTAGCTAAATCTAAAACAACAACAACTTTGTATATTCATTCATTACCTGAAGATGTTCCAGAGTGGATCAAAACGCTGTGTAAACGCTGTGAATATGTTTAGCATATTCGAAGATTTCAGTAAGGGTCCCCCCCCCCCCCACACCAGGTGCTGTCTGGAGGGACTGGAGTTTGTTACTGTTCTAATTGTTGATTTATGTTGAGTAATTAGGGGGTTAAAGATAATTTTGGCTACTAGAACCCCAGGCACTGATACCATAGGTTAGATATAGTTACATAAGAGAATTATAAAGCTGCCGTTAAGTGCTCAACACCTATATATATATAGTTGCCTGTAAGTGCTCAAGTGAATTTTGCTCCAATAATCGGGCATTGCAGATGACTTTTTGAATGCCAAATATAAAGTTATTATTAGTGCGTGTTGAGACGTGAAAGGTAAATGTATTAGTTATTCAGTTCCATAAGATAGAACAATATATATACACAAGCTGCCCGTCATTAAAATTATATTTTTATTTTCGATTTACAGAAAACTTTTATAACTGTTTCCCCAAAAAATTAGTTTTCTTTGAAGCACGTTATGGCGTGACTGTATATTCGAGGGCTGACTATTATAGAACTCAACGATATCTTTCTGTTTTATGGTACACAAGCACCACTCCATACTTCATCTTACTTTAATTTCTATCCCATTTTGTACTCCCACTTCATACTCCCTCACACTCCATATTCCCTCACACTCCATACTCCCTCACACTCCATACTCCCTCACACTCCATACTCCCTCATACTCCATACTCCCTCACACTCCATACTCCCTCACACTCCATACTCCCTCACACTCCATACTCCCTCATACTCCATACTCCCTCACACTCCATACTCCCTCACACTCCATACTCCCTCACACTCCATACTCCCTCACACTCCATACTCCCTCACACTCCATACTCCCCTCACACTCCATACTCCCCTCACACTCCATACTCCCCTCACACTCCATACTCCCTCACACTCCATACTCCCTCACACTCCATACTCCCTCACACTCCATACTCCCTCACACTCCATACTCCCTCACACTCCATACTCCCTCACACTCCATACTCCCTCACACTCCATACTCCCCTCACACTCCATACTCCCCTCACACTCCATACTCCCTCACACTCCATACTCCATCACACTCCATACTCCCCTCACACTCCATACTCCCCTCACACTCCATACTCCCCTCACACTCCATACTCCCTCACACTCCATACTCCCTCACACTCCATACTCCCTCACACTCCATACTCCCTCACACTCCATACTCCCTCACACTCCATACTCCCTCACACTCCATACTCCCTCACACTCCATACTCCCTCACACTCCATACTCCCTCACACTCCATACGACCTTCATATTCCAGACGTCCTCACTCACTTAAGGTTGCACACATTTCAAAAGAATGTGTGAATATGTACTCTCATACTCCAAACGTTCCTCATGCTTCATACGACCCTCACACTTCATACGACCCTCACACTTCAGACGACCCTCACACTTCAGACGATCCTCACACTTCAGACGACCCTCACACTTCAGACGATCCTCACACTTCAGACGACCCTCACACTTCAGACGATCCTCACACTTCAGACGACCCTCACTCTTCAGACGACCCTCACACTTCAGACGACCCTCACACTTCAGACGACCCTCACACTTCAGACGACCCTCACACTTCAGACGACCCTCACTCTTCAGACGACCCTCACACTTCAGACGATCCTCACACTTCAGACGACCCTCACACTTCAGACGACCCTCACTCTTCAGACGACCCTCACACTTCAGACGATCCTCACACTTCAGACGACCCTCACACTACCTTGGAGCCATACCTTGTCAAGCACAAGACGAAGATGGAAAAAGTTCAGATATGCCACTAGGATAGTCCCAGAACTAAGAGGCATGAGTTACGAGGAAAGGCTGCGGTAAATGCACCTCACATCGCTGGAGGACAGGAGAGCTCTTACAAAATTACTACTTACAAAATTCTCAGAGGAATTGACGGTAGATAAAGATAAACTGCTTAACACGGGTGGTACACGAACAACGGGACACGGGTGGAAGCTGAGTACCCAAATGAGCCACAGGGACATTAGAAACAACTTTTTTAGTGTCAGAGTTGTTAACAGATTGAATGCATTTGCATAAGGCAGTGATGTGGTGGAGGCTGACTCCATACACGGTTTCAAATGTAGATATGACAGAGCCCAATAGGCTAAAAAATCTGTACACCAATTATAAATAAATAAATAATAAATAAATAAATAAATGTTTATTCAGGTAAAGTACATACATATAAGAGGTTTTACAAAAATTGATGGATTTATAGATAGAGCTAGTACATACAATGCCTAAAGCCACTATTACGCAAAGCGTTTCGGGCAGGAAAAACTCTAAAGACTAAATCTTAATACTGATTAACTTAAAACTAATTGACAGTAGAGAGGCAGGACCAAAGAGCCAGAGCTCAACCCCCGCAAGCACAACTAGGTGAGTAGTTCACACGACCCTCAGAGTACATCCGCTAAACTCCTGACAACTGAACATCAGAGACAAGTGCGCATGCGCTAAGAGGAAGCTTCCCGGGGGTGCGTCTGGGAGCGGCGCACCTGTGAAGGCCAGGTCAGGGGGCGTCTCCCCCCCTGCTCCTACATTACCCAGCTGGCCTTGACGGCCGCCCCTTCACCCACCCTCACCGCCACACACAAATTAATCCCCGGGGATCGATTTGTCTGTGTTTGTCAACATGTGTCAGGTTGTGTGTGTCTGGCGGCCAGCTCGCGTGTCCGTCTCTGTCACAGGCCAGAGCGCATGTGCTACTGTGTTTTGTTTCGTCTTGCTACAGTGAGCACTTAACATTCTTTTCCTTTAGTTACAGTTTGTGCTGTATTGTTTTGTACCGTCCTGCCCAGGACGTGTCTGAACCAAACTGTCTGAACTCAGGGTTTGTTCCGTACATTGTGTTCCGTACATTGTGTTCCGTACATTGTGTTCCGTACATTGTGTTCCGTACATTGTGTTCCGTACATTGTGTTCCGTACATTGTGTTCCGTACATTGTGTTCCGTACATTGTGTTCCGTACATTGTGTTCCGTACATTGTGTTCCGTACATTGTGTTCCGTACATTGTGTTCCGTACATTGTGTTCCGTACATTGTGTTCCGTACATTGTGTTCCGTACATTGTGTTCCGTACATTGTGTTCCGTACATTGTGTTCCGTACATTGTGTTCCGTACATAGTGTTCCGTACATTGTGTTCCGTACATTGTTCCGTACATTGTGTTCCGTACATTGTGTTCCGTACATTGTGTTCCGTACATTGTGTTCCGTACATTGTGTTCCGTACATTGTGTTCCGTACATAGTGTTCCGTACATTGTGTTCCGTACATTGTGTTCCGTACATTGTGTTCCGTACATAGTGTTCCGTACATTGTGTTCCGTACATTGTTCCGTACATTGTGTTCCGTACATTGTGTTCCGTACATTGTGTTCCGTACATAGTGTTCCGTACATTGTGTTCCGTACATTGTGTTCCGTACATTGTGTTCCGTACATTGTGTTCCGTACATTGTGTTCCGTACATTGTGTTCCGTACATAGTGTTCCGTACATTGTGTTCCGTACATAGTGTTCCGTACATTGTGTTCCGTACATTGTGTTCCGTACATTGTGTTCCGTACATTGTTCCGTACATTGTGTTCCGTACATTGTGTTCCGTACATTGTGTTCCGTACATAGTGTTCCGTACATTGTGTTCCGTACATTGTGTTCCGTACATTGTGTTCCGTACATTGTTCCGTACATTGTTCCGTACATTGTTCCGTACATTGTGTACTGTACATTGTGTACCGTACATTGTGTTCCGTACATTGTGTTCCGTACATTGTGTTCCGTACATTGTGTTCCGTACATTGTGTTCCGTACATTGTGTACTGTATATTTTGTACCGTACATTGTATGACTGGTATTTTATTTGTTATTTATTTATTTATTTATTTTTTATTTATTTATATATAAATTTATATATAGACTGTTTTAGTCTAGCTTTTGTTGTTATTAATCTAAATGTTTCTCTTAGTTAAAATAACAATTTGTTTTATTTTTGTTAACTACTATGTTTCATTTCCAACCATTGCATTGCATTCAGCTCCAACCATTGTATTGTTCTTCAACAAGTCACATGAACGCTAAACCTTTCCGGATATTCTAAAAAAGCAAGAGTAACCCCTGTCCATAAATGTGGTGATGTTAACAATTTCACACCTATATCAATTCTGCCAACCTTGTCAAAAATATTTGAAAAGCTAATCTACTTGCAGGTTTACTCTCATCTAGCCAAACACAATATACTTAGCACTTGCCACTATGGCTTCTGACCCAAAAAAGCACTAACGATGCACTTATTAGTATGATTAACTTGATACATGCAGCTTTTGATAAAAATGGGTTCCCTGTTGGGTTATTTGTTGCCCTACGTAAGGCTTTTGACACTGTCATTTACCAAAACCTTCTTCTTAAATTACATCATTATGGAGTCAGAGGTCACTTCCTCCAATACCTTCAATCTTACCTTACTGACAGGCTCCAGTAGGTTTCTGTGAATAATTCCATTTCTCCCACCCTACCCATCAACATTGGTGTTCCACAGGACAGCATACTTGGCCCTCTCCTCTTTCTCATCTATATTAATGACCTTCCAAATGCCTCTCAACACCTCAAACCAATTTTATTTGCTGATGACATAACCTTCATTTTCTCCAGTCCTGACCCTCTTGCTCTGAATGTTACAGTGAATACTGAACTAAATAAAGTCCATCTGTGGCTAACTGCTAACAACCTCACCCTCAACATTGACAAAACCTTCTATATTTTGTTTGGTAATAAATCCTCAGATCAAATTAATCTAAGAATAAACAATATCCAAATTAGTAACAAAGTTGCTGTCAAATTCCTTGGTGTTCTCATCGATAACAAGCTGAATTTCCAGGGACACATTCTAAATATAGCAAAAAAGTTTCTAAAACTGTTGGCATTCTTTCTAAGATCAGATATTATGTACCTCGCCCTGCCCTGGTGACACTCTATTACTCTCTCATCTATCCTTATCTAAATTATGGCATTTGTGCTTGGGGGTTCATTACCCAAAATCATTTACGTCCTCTAATTACTCAACACAAAGCTGCTATTAGAACAATATCAAACTCTGACCCCAGACATCACTCGGTACCCATAAATCTTTGAATATGTTAGATATTAAGTCACTGCACATCCTCTCAAGTATATTCTATATATTTAAAACTGAACTGTAATGCCAATCGTGACCTTCAACGCTTCCTAGAAGGTTGTAACAGAACCCATGGGCATCACACTAGAAACAAATACCTATTTGATATTCCAAGGGTGCACCTTAATCAAACTAGAAATGCTCTACAAATCAAGGGACCCAGAATGTGGAATGACCTTCTGAATCTTGCCAAAGTCTGTACTTCTCTCAACTAGTTTAAGAGAAAAACCAAGTACTATCTAATAAACTCAATGTAACCTACCTTACCCCCTAAATGTCAACCCATGTCTTGCTATTTTCAAACAATACTGTTTGTTGACTAACTTGTTTAATTGCTAATTTCTACCATGTCCCCCGCCTCTTTCAATAGAATTTATACTTAAAGTTTTAAGTATTAAGGTTCAGTCTAAGTGGTTTTCCTCACACCTTGTCCGAAACGCTGTGCGTACTAGTGGCTTTAGGTATTGTATGTACTACCTCTATCTATAAGTCCACCATTATGTTTGTAACTCACCTTCTATGTGAGTTACATAGAAGGTTGTGGTTACTTTTACCTGAATAAACATTTGAATTTGAATTTGAGTGTGCTGTGTACTATGCATTGTGTACTGTGTAATGTGTACTGTGTGTAATGTATCGTGAACGGTTAACGTGTAGTTTACCACGTGCAGTGTACTATACACTTTACCACGTGCAGTGTACTATACACTTTACCACGTGCAGTGTACTATACACTTTACCACGTGCAGTGTACTATACACTTTACCACGTGCAGTGTACTATACACTTTACCACATGCAGTGTACTATACACTTTACCACGTGCAGTGTACTATACACTTTACCACGTGCAGTGTACTAGACACTTTACCACGTGCAGTGTGCTATACACTTTACCACGTGCAGTGTGCTATACACTTTACCACGTGCAGTGAATCGTTAGTTGTTTCGTGTGATTATTATTGACTATTATAATTAATGTACAAATAAATCACATTCACGTGATGTATCAATGAGAAAATCCGTCGGATTCGTGAGGAGGATTCGAACCTGTGTTCAGCTCCATGCGAACCCAGAGCATAAGTTTGAATCCTCTCCACGGCTCCCACTAATAATTTCTCATTATAATTAAATATTATTCGGTTCCGTTAATGCACTCTTGATTTAAATTAATTTATATGAATTTTTATCCCTAGTTCGTTGTCACATAATTTGTAACATAAACACAGGGAACAGTGATAGGTTAGGTTAGGTTAGGTTATGTTAAAAATTATAACCTAACCTAAACACAGGGAACACTGTTACGTTAGGTTAGGTTAGGGTAGGTTAGGTTAGGTTAGGGTAGGTTAGGTTAGGTTAGGGTAGGTTATGTTAAAAATTATAACCTAACCTAAACACAGGGAACACTGTTACGTTAGGTTTGGTTAGAGTAGGTTAGGTTAGGTTAGGGTAGGTTAGGTTAGGTTAGGGTAGGTTAGGTTAGGTTAGGTTAGGTTAGGGTAGGTTAGGTTAGGTTAGGTTAGGTTAGGTTATAATTTGTAACACAAACACAGGGAAGAGTGTTACTGTTTCAACAGTGATGTGTGGGTGAGGGGACGCAGGCGGCTCGTCTAGGGACATGTCACCAGGGAGGTGTCACAGGTATTACGCTTCCCTTCGTCCACAGTGTTCACCAGGGGCGAGGAACAGGTCGTGGGCCAACTGTTGTGTTAGGACAGTGATCATAAGTTGTTCTTAATGTTTAAGATTCGCCACTCGGAAAAAAGTTCCAAGTAGCACAGGCTATGGTGAGCCCGTAAACTGCCTAAGCTGCTCCGTGTCTCGCCAGCACAACTGTGACAACGCTTGCTAGTCTCATCGCATATAAGACGTTTTGCAAACGGTTCGTTAACGGTTCGCCTATATGACGTTACCTATCCTAGCCCAAACCAACCTAACTCATCCTAACATGATCTTATACATCCTAACAATATATATACGACTTTAACAAAGTGAACACGAGCTTTGCAGAACCATCTTATATACGATTTGACTATACCATAACTGGGTATAGTCAATATACCCAGTTATGTACCCAGTTATGGATGGGCATTTGACGGCGTGCCCGTGGGGAGAGACTCGTCTGGGCACTGGCAACTTACCCTCAAGTGTCCGGTCAGTAAGCTGTGGTAGAGGTGGACAATATTCACTACGGTGATGATTGACTAATAATCCATAAATATAAAGTACTCTAATCGGTTAAAATTGATAAATGCGTCGTGGGGGTTGGCGGTAGCATTAACGAGCCTGACCTGAGGACCAGTTGGGCAAGTGAGGCAGGGTAGTCCAGGTGAGGCAGGGGGGTCCAGGTGAAGCAGGGGGTCCAGGTAAGGCAGGGGGGGGGGTCCAGGTGAGGCAGGGGGGGTCCAGGTGAGGCAGGGTGGTAGGGCCAAGTTTAGCATAACACAGAAGAGGAAAGTATTAGGGAAGGTTGTTGGTGACGTTGAGGAGGAGTGTAGGTGAGGGGCGAGCAAGTGAGGGGGGAGGAACAGGTGGCCAGTTACCTAGGTAGGAGCGGTGTTGGGCGCCTACCGTTAGTGGAGAGCTTGCCAGGTCCAGCTGCTGGCAGGGTAGTCACGCCTCACCTCCCCCCCCCCCAGCTCCCCCTATCTCTTCCCCAGAGACACACACTCCACAGCTCTAATTAACAGGCGGTGGTGTGGAAGATATAGTGACGGTGAAACAGGCACCGTAACAATGGGAGTGTTCACCGGTAAACAACACAAGACCCAATCACAGTTGAGATAGAAACAACATAGCAGCTATTGCTATCAGAAAGAGCTGCCTCAACTAATAATTGGAATGGATCTGAACCCACTGCAAGATAGACTGGGAGAGCAGCGCACGTGGGCGCAGGTGCGCGTAAACCTGTGTCCCAGTAGACTGAGGGATGGTAGTGAACCTGACATATGTGCAGGAATTTTCACTCTGAATGATTTAAATCTGAAGAAAGTAATCTTGGACAATCCCTCGAGGATGGGCGGTCACTACGTTCTGGAAATGGAGCATCCGGTGGAAATATAATTAGCTGTTTTTAGAATTGTTGTAGAGGAAGATGGCTCGCGTACCAAATGAAAAAGTATGAGGAAATGAGATCATTTCAGTCAGGTATACCACGGAGAGAAGACTCCACTACATAGTGATGGACTTCGTCGCCCATAAATGCTGGGAAGATGAGGCAGGTTTGTCCTTGTCTGAAGAGAAGAGTGGAAGATAAGAGACTGAGCAACAGTTTAGCTGAGGGTGTGAGGAAGGCATTCTCAGACATGAAGGTGTAAAGAAACTACAGGGACAAATGAACCTCTAAGAACTGGTGAGGAACAGAGGACCAGGATATAGAAGAGGAGCGAAGAAATAACTTGAAAACGACATCAGATAAAACAAAGATACAAACGACGCTGCTCCACGGCCAATATCTGGAGAAAAACAGCAGTAAAGGAACAGGAGATGAAAGCGATGAAGAGGACGTTTTACTCGATATGATAAATGATGTGTAAGAGGAACTCGACAGGGTATACCAGGAGGTCTTCACAACAGAGCAAGGGGCGAGTACCCAAGTTAACAATGACGTCAAATCAAGCATTACTGGAGGCCATTCAGTTCAACAAAGATGAGATGAAGAACCCGCCGGCTGGAGCTGGATACCACAAGGCGGTGGGACCAGACAAGACCTCAACACGGATACTAAGGCAACTAAAGTCCGTACTGACCTTTTAATATATGACAAGCTACTGGAAACAGAAGACTTGCCAGAAAGTTAGAAGAAAGTCCATATAATATCAATACACAAAATGCATGTCTTGCAGGGGACGGAGAAGGCAAACCATAAGAAGAGGGTGTAAAGAGAAGCGAGGAGCAGGGCGCTTGTAAAGCAACACCACAATGGGTTCCCGGACGGCAAACTTTGCTGAAATATCGATAGAATTTTATGACCGGGCGGATTAATTCAAACAAGACATTGCAGTCCCCGTGGCGTAGTGGTTAAGCACTCGCCCGGCGCTTCGCGAGCGCCTGGGTTCGTATCCTGCCCGGGGAGGATTGACTGGGTGCCAAGCCTTAACTGTAACCTCTGTTCACCCAGCAGTGAATGTGTATCTGGTTGTTAAACAGTTAAGGCCTTAAACAGTTAAAGTTAAACAGTAAAGTTTAAAATATCTGTTTATGACCGTAGAGTTTATTTTCAATAAGCCTGGAGCGAGTACTTTTATTCTGAATTGTTTTCTATAACAATTTCTTAAACTTCTAGGATTATATGATTTCTGAAATAATTTTGGTCTTAAATGGGATGTGAAACAGCAGTAAGTGAATCTCTGATTTTTTCCCCCTGGAAGCCCTGACAGTGTACCGACGAATACAATTTTCAAAAAATTTTCCCTGGAGGCTTAGCGAGGAATGCCCCCCCCCCCCCAAAAAAATCAATTTCCTGCTATGGTGTCAACCCTATATATATATATATATATATATATATATATATATATATATATATATATATATATATATATATATCTTGTTGGGCTCACTACATATATTTGAGCTGTTACTAAGCATACAACGTAACATTACTCAAGTCCAACGCCAAACAGCTTCTCCGACAATCCCAACATTCAACAATCTCCCTGAAGTCCAATTTTTAACCTCTTCCATAAGTCCATCGTCCAACAACCTTTCCCACACCACCCGTTACTCTCCCACCACCAGCCAAGTGCCCGGCCGTACCCCGTCCACCCCAACATGCACCTGGCCCGCTGCCCATTTCAAGCCTCCTAAGGGGATGAGGCTGGTGTCGGGTGTGGAGGCGAGGGTGGAGTGTGGAGGCGAGGGTGGGGGTGTGGAGGCGAGGGTGGAGTGTAGAGGCGAGGGTGGGGGTGTGGAGGCGAGGGTGGGGTGTGGAGGCGAGGGTGGGGGTGTGGAGGCGAGGGTGGAGTGTGGAGGCGAGGGTGGAGTGTGGAGGCGAGGGTGTTCGTGGGGTGTGGCAGCGTAGATGGGAGCGTGGGTGAGGTGTGGAGGCGTTGGTGTTGGCGAGTGTGGAGTGTGAATACGTGGGTGTGGACGTGGATGGTGTGGGGTGTGGAGGCGTGAGTGGGGTGTAGAGGTGTGGATCTGCGTGTAGAGACGAGGGGGGGAGGGGTGTAGGGGGTTATGAGGGCCGAGAGTGTATGTGGTGTTACGGTATCGCCGACTACAGCACCAGCTTGGCTACTTGTCACCCACACAAGCTGTCTACAGCATATGCTTGTCTACTTCTGTAACACAAGCTGGTTACAGCACCAACTTTTATGTTTTTTCTCCCACTCAAGCTGATTGCATCATTATCTTGTCGTCTTCTCTTTCGGTCAAGTTGGCTATAGCATAAGCTTACCTCTCGCTCACGCTGGCCACAGCATAAGTCTGCCTGCTTCTCTCTCACTAAAGCTGGCTGCAATATATGCCTGTCTACTTCTATCACTTAACCTGACTTCATCATCAACATGCCTTCTTCTCTCACACTCAAGCTGGCAATAGCATCAGCTTGCCAACTTCTCTCTCGCTTAAACTGACTGGCCACGCAAAACACTTTCCTTGATATATTAAACTGTTTTTCCAATATATTTTTAGTTCATTAATTTATATTTTGTTAATTTGTTTACAGTTATGGCCACTCTTATTTCCTTTAATACTTGCACATTTCGTGAGACACATATATTAATTACTATTTTTTTACATATTATAGTGACGTCAGATATGTGAATAGTTCTGCTGACAGATCTTACCTTTGTTCAGGTCTATGGGTGGTTTTAAACTCACAGAAGTACTTGTAACCGAGGCTAAGAAATATTATGATATTTATTGGATAACCAATTAATATGTGGTTCATTCTCCATAGTACTTTGTAAAACACTTTCGAGATTTATGACAAGAGCTTCGTTTTTGTTAATGCTTTAGCCTGCAGTTCTGCTTGCTTAAGTGCCCTGAGTTCCGCTGGATTCCCAGCATGTCTGTGGACTCCTGTACCATGTAACCCTTAAATACGACTCTTTTTGTATGTTCAGAAGCTGCTGTTGGAAGCCGTCCCTTGCTGAGGCATGACTGATGCTTTGGTGGTTGTGTTGGCATCCTAACCTGCATGGTTTCTTCTTCCTCGGTATCTTGGGACGTTGTCCACATAGCCTCCCTGGTTTACTGCATCTCTGTGCTGACTGTCGGAGTCTCTCATATTAACTATGGTTTCTTGCAAGATAGTGAAGAAGCCGCGTGAAATAGCGCTGAGAGAGAGTATGTCACCAGAGGTGTCTCTGGATCTCCGGGATCAACGAGCCAGATATTTGTTGCGTAATGCTCTCTGACTTGCAACACTACTTGATGGAACGCTCTACATATGTCACCGGCGAGAGCATAACGATTCACGAGGAATTTTACCAGCATCTCTGCTATTGTTTGTGTAAGTGAGGGTCCAGTCACGAGACAGTCATCAAGGCTCAGACGTTGAGGACCTGCGTGTGTGCGTCGCAGTTAAACACTTATGTGGTCGTGTCCTTCACTACTGCGTTATGGGGTGAACAGTGACCGTGGCTTGACTTATGTTCACTCTCTACTCCTATAAACTTACTACTTAACTCTTGCTGAAGTATTCCGTGAAACAACTCTAGCTTGCCACAATGTAATTTGCACAATTTTAAATTTATTTCGTTGCGAGTCGTGTTATAGTTACTAGGAGTTTGTCGGTGATAAACATTCTATTCAATTTCTAATGTGAGGTTTAGTCAACATTCCAGGGAAGTTTGAGCCAGTAATAATAGTCACAATGATCCACCGTGGCCACACCCCGCTGCCACCGGACCGTCTCTGGCAATAAATTAAAATTCAGTTCTTTAGACACAATAAACTTCACCTCGGATTTAAGAGACTTATATACGTTATAACAGATTCTATATTTATTCAGATCTACTCAGCCAGATCTACGTCCAGCTTGGGCTGGACGGTAGAACGACGGTGTCGCTTCATGCAGGTCGGCGTTCAATCCCCGACCGTCCAAGTGGTTGGGCACCATTCATTCCCCCCGTCCCATCCCAAATCCTTATCCTGACCCCTTTCCAATGCAATAGTCGTAATGGCTTGGCGCTTTCTCCCTGATAATTCACTCCCCTTCCCCTCAGTTCGATCTGAGTTGTCCGTACAATAGTTGTAGACCCCCGTAGTCTACTGCACAGTGAGGGACTACGCCACTAACAACAATAACAACACTGCCAACACTGACGTCACTAACAACACTGATGTCACTAACAACAATAGCAATACTGACGTCACTAACAACACTGACGCCACTAACAACACTGACGTCACTAACAACAATAGCAACACTGACGTCACTAACAATACTGACGCCACTAACAACACTGACGTCACTAACAACAATAGCAACACTGACGTCACTAACAACACTGACGCCACTAACAACACTGACGCCACTAACAACAATAGCAACACTGACGTCACTAACAACACTGACGTCACTAACAACACTGACGTCACTAACAACACTGACGCCACTAACAACAATAACAACACTGACGCCTGGTTAATGGGGTTCTGGGAGTTCTTCTACTTCCCAAACTCCCCTACTCTACTGACTTGTGAGAGTTTGGTCCACTAGGCTGTTGCTTGCAGCTGCCCGCAGGCCCACATACCCACCACAGTCCGGTTGGTCCGGCACTCCTTGGAGGAAACAATCTAGTTTCCTCTTGAAGATGTCCACGGTCGTTCCGGCAATATTTCTTATACTCGCTAGGTGGACGTTGAACAACCGTGGACCTCTGATGTTTATACAGTGTTCTCTGATTGTGCCTATGGCACCTCTGCTCTTCATTGGTTCTATGCTGCATTTTCTTCCATGTCGTTCACTCCAGTACGTTGTTATTTTACTGTGTAGATTTGGTACTTGGCCCTCCAGTATTTTCCAGGTGTATATTATTTGGTATCTCTCTCGTCTCCTTTCTAGTGAGTACATTTGGAGAGCTTTGAGACGATCCCAATAATTTAGGTGTTTTATCTCGTCTATGCGTGCCGTATATGTTCTCTGTATTCCCTCTATTTCAGCAATCTTTCCTGCTCTGAAGGGGGAAGTGAGTACTGAGCAGTACTCAAGACGGGACAACACAAGTGACTTGAAGAGTACAACCATTGTGATGGGATTTCTGGATTTGAAAGTTCTCGTAATCCATCCTATCATTTTTCTGGCTGATGCAATATTTGCTTGGTTATGCTCCTTAAACGTTAGATCGTCGGACATCATTATTCCCAAATCCTTGACATGCTTTTTTCCTACTATGGGCAGATTCAATTGCATTTTGTATCCTATATTATGTTTCAGATCCTCATTTTTGCCATATCTGAGTACCTGGAATTTATCACTGCTAAAATCATGTTATTTTCTGCTGCCACGTCAAAAACTTTGTCAATATCTGTTTGAAAAACTACAATGTCTTCAGCAGAGGTAATTTTCATGCTGATTTTTGTATCATCTGCAAAGGATGACACGAAACTGTGACTTGTATTTTTGTTTATATCTGATATGAGAATAAGGAAAAGCAGTGGTGCAAGGACTGTATCTTGAGGTACAGAGCTTTTAACTGCTCGGACTCGATTTTATTTGATTGACTGTTACTCTTTGTGTTCTGTTCGACAGGAAATGGAGTATCCAGCGTCCCACTTCAGCAGTTATACCCATTGACCTCATTTTGTGTGCTACGCCACTAAGAACAATAACAACACTGAGGCCACTAACAACACTGAGGCCACTAACAACATTGAGGCCACTAACAACACTGAGGCCACTAACAACACTGAGGCCACTAACAACATTGAGGCCACTAACAACACTGAGGCCACTAACAACATTGAGGCCACTAACAACACTGAGGCCACTAACAACACTGAGGCCACTAACAACACTGAGGCCACTAACAACACTGAGGCCACTAACAACACTGAGGCCACTAACAACACTGAGGCCTCTAACAACACTGACGCCATTAACAACACTGAGGCCCCTAACAACAATAACAACACTGAGGCCACTAACAACACTGAGGCCACTAACAACAATAAAGGACACTTGAAATGTTCCACAAAACGACGCGTCACATGTATCACAGATGATACACATATGTTGACAGATGTGTTGAAGATACTGGAGGGTCAAGTGTCCAACACTTCTCACAGTTGTGTAGTGCCACGAGTGCCATTACCAGCCATCAGCCTCTGTCTGTCGAGTGCCAGATATAACTATAGGAATGATTACTCTATAAGGGCGGCAAGTTGGACCAGAGAAATAATATATTGTTTGGAGGAGTTAATATAGTATGTGAGATGGGGACCAGTAGCTTAACCCAGCGGCTTGTCACTTGGTGGCGGGTCTGGAGGCAGAGTTTAGCATGTCCGGGTTTGGTACAAGGGAGCGTTGGCCGCCATAATGACTGGATTATACTAGAAGATTATGATCAAGCTATTAAAATGCTTCTTCACAGACGTTCCACGACACAAATTAGTACTCATACACTTGCACGTATTTTTATCCAAATAATAAACAAGCCCCATTAAACACGCTCTACAACTAGAGTTATCATGTGATTTATCAACCAATTAATGTTCCAGTAATGAACTACATGATGTGCAGGACTCCCGCGCTCCCTTTGGCAGTGCCGCCGCTACCTGGCGGTCCGCTGGCTGGGCGGGGTCACTCAGGCAGAGTGCCGGCTGCCTCAGTCTTGTCTTGAGTGTGGTGGCGAACGGTCGTGCGACTCTTATTCTCTGGCCGGCAATGGCGTGTGTTTCCCGGGGTTTACTGAGGACCTGCCTCGCGGAGGTCAAGCTTCTGGCGCCTCTTATTGTGTTATTGTTACTTGTCGCGTGTGCTGCCACAGTCCTGGCCAGCAGCGGGAACAATGGCACCCTTCAGAAATGTAAGTAATGCTGTGTTCGCTATATTGCAGTGATGCTGCTCCTGTTTCTTGTGGTTCTTTGAGAAGTTTACGGTGAAAAAGGCGGTATTTTTTTGTCTTTTCTATTTGACAACTTTATTTTGTTATTATTTTATAACAGCAATTAAATATTGTCTTATTTATTTTTATAATTATCGATGTTTGTTTTGTGAAATAAACTCACTCACACATACACACCTGTACACCTGTTTGACAGATGAGAGGCGGGACCAAAGAGCCGAAGCTCAACCCCCGCAAGCACAACTAGGTGAGTACACAGCCAGTAAAGACTTGAATAACCTACTGTGTGTGGAGGCAGTGCTGGAGGACCACCGGTGTCTCCAGCACTCGTAACTACCTTGTTAGCCTGAGCCTCGTAACCACCTCTGCCTCCTTGTTAACAACAATTCACAAAAATAATATTACCCGGCAGCGAGGTAGTTACACATCTCATTAAGACTACAGGACCAATTTACCTCCTGATCACCATGATAATGAAACAATGTCAATCAGTAAATTAATTATAAATCAGCACAAACGAGCTATTACCTGTAAACAGGTGATCTACGCGGTAAACAAAACTATTCAACACTCGTCAAGTGAAAATATTGGCAACTGGAAGCTTTTTTCTCGTCGTATGTGATTACTGTGAGGGGGGGGGGGGACGAGGGATGCTCGTCCTGGTGGGCAGATGAGGAGATGAATGATCGCAGCCTCCTCCCCCAGGGTGTCAAGATGACGCCGGCACCCTCCTGGATGCTCGCTTCCTCTCCTGGGGTCGTAACCTGCCCAGTGCTGCCATTATCACTACTAGTTCTATCATCTACGTCGTCCATTATCATACCTTTTTATCAATTATTATCATTATTATTATTTATATAATTAAAATACTGATTATTGTTGTCATAAGTAAGGACTGCGCACACCGACAGCTCAACTTATGGATGTTTAGAATAATTCAACATTATTCAATATTTTTCTTTGTACATTACATAGGTCAGTTTCTTGGTTGATGGAAGCCAGAACTAAACTTTTGTGTAGAGTTACCTGTAGCAGTGTGGGTCTACCCTTCCCCTTGTAGTAGTGTGGGTCTACCCTTCCCTTGTAGCAGTGTGGGTCTTCCCTTCCCTTGTAGCAGTGTGGGTCTACCCTTCCCTTGTAGCAGTGTGGGTCTACCCTCCCCTTGTAGCAGTGTGGGTCTACCCTTCCCTTGTAGCAGTGTGGGTCTACCCTTCCCTTGTAGCAGTGTGGGTCTTCCCTTCCCTTGTAGCAGTGTGGGTCTACCCTTCCCTTGTAGCAGTGTGGGTCTTCCCTTCCCTTGTAGCAGTGTGGGTCTACCCTTCCCTTGTAGCAGTGTGGGTCTACCCTTCCCTTGTAGCAGTGTGGGTCTACCCTTCCCTTGTAGCAGTGTGGGTCTACCCTTCCCTTGTAGCAGTGTGGGTCTACCCTTCCCTTGTAGCAGTGTGGGTCTACCCTTCCCTTGTAGCAGTGTGGGTCTACCCTTCCCTTGTAGCAGTGTGGGTCTACCCTTCTCTTGTAGCAGTGTGGGTCTACCCTTCCCTTGTAGCAGTGTGGGTCTTCCCTTCCCTTGTAGCAGTGTGGGTCTTCCCTTCTCTTGCAGCAGTGTGAGAGCAGTTTGTGCAAGGGAAGCGCCTTCTTTATTAACCCTTGTTACAACGGCAGTGAACGCAAGTGATTGGGCAGAGTTGCCTGGACTACAATAAAGTGTAGTGTGAGCAGCTTCATCTCTGATGGAGTGTAAGTAATTATCACAAGTAACCCGTCAGGGTGCACGGGGGGCGCGGGCGCATGAATGTAATGTATTCCTGGCAAGATATCCGGTGGTGTCTTGCCTGGTACCTGGCTGGGTGAGCTATGGCTGGAGGCATCAGTAGTGAGCACTCCGTGAAGGATCTTCCCGGTCAGTTGTAACCTGCTATACAACACTGTAACGGGTTATACAACACATACACGGCCATATAGACTGACACACTGTATGAACTGTGTGTAGAAACTGACTGCCAGTCCTCCTTCACTGTGAATTATTATTAATTAAACACCCGGCCAGATACTGACGAAAAGACGACCTAGACTTCTGACAAACACACAGCCAGCTACACTGACAAACACTCAGCCAGCTACACTGACAAACACACAGCCAGCTACACTGACAAACACACAGCCAGCTACACTGACAAACACACAGCCAGATACACTGACAAACACACGGGCAGCTACACTGACAAAGGGACCCGGATACTCCCGCCGGCCGGTTCAAGACACTGAGGGCGGCCACAATGCAGTTCGCTCCCCATATCTGCCGTGTAAACCGGAGGGTAGTCACTTTTCTCTTATCACAACCGGCCATGTGCCACTGTCTGGCGGTCCATCACTATATATTGGTACTTTCTGGCGGTCCATCACTATATATTGGTACTTTCTGGCGGTCCATCACTATATATTGGTACTTTCTGGCGGTCCATCACTACATGTTGGTATTTTCTGGCGGTCCATCACTTCATATTGGTACTTTCTGGAGGTCCATCACTACATATTGGTACTTCTGGCGGTCCATCACTACATATTGGTACTCTCTGGAGGTCCATCACTACATATTGGTACTTCTGGCGGTCCATCACTACATATTGGTACTCTCTGATGGTCCATCACTACATATTGGTACTTTCCATCAAATAGTTACAATAGGTTTACCTCCATGTGTGGCGGATGGGCTGGCTGGGTCAAAGGACAGTTCCTAAGCCCAGCATTCTGAGCCATAAATAGTTTCAGGCAAAAGCTGTGTTATCACTTTTTGTTATTAATATTTGTACATAAAATTATGTATGAAGGGTTCTTTAATCACTTGTTATTGCTGTCGTTATTCTGCTAAAGTGGGCTTCGGGCGTCGTATTCGGGGTTATGTTCACTCCCAGGTATTTCTCTTTTTCTGACTGAAGAATCTGTCTTCCCTTCCGCTGTCCCTTCCCCTCCCAGCTGTCAGGGGGGCGCCTGACAGCTGGGTGGACAGCGCTTCGGATTCGTAGTCCCGAGGTTCCGGGTTCGATCCCCGGTGAAGGCGGAGACAAATGGGCAGAATGTTTCTTTCACCCTGATGCCCATGTTACCTAGCAGTAAATAGGTACCTGGGAGTAAGACAGGTGCTACGGGCTGCTTCCTGGGGGTGTGTAACAAAAAGGAGGTCTGGTCGAGGACCGGGCCGCGGGGACGCTAAGCCCCGAAATTATCTCAAGATAACCTCAAAATAACTTTCATCCTATACTGCTGTGCTGGTCTTCGCTCTCCGGTTACAGTCCTCATATCTTTGCAGTTGGCTGGGTTAAATTCTAGCAGCCATTTTTCAGACCACTTCTGGAGAGTGTCCAAATCCGCTTGCACTGCATCACAATCTAACCCTGAGCTGACGCTTCTCATTAGTTTTGCATCATCTGCAAACCTTGTTATGAAGGAACCAATTTCCTGTCATATATTAGTAACAGGATGGGCCCAAAAACCGACCCTTATGGTACTCCACTTGTAACCTCTCTCTCCACTCTCACTGTGACTTTTTGTTTCCTTCCTGACAGTTACTCTCTGACCCATCTTAGGATTCTTCCAGATACGCCAGTCTGCTTTATTATTTTGAGTAGGAGTCTTTCACGCTGGACCGTATTGAATACTTTCTGACAATTCAATTTCTTCAATTTCTTTCTTTATTATGCACCCCATACCCATCCCGTGGGCGGTGGTGAAAGGGTTACAGAGGCACATAATGGGTTCAGGAACTGAACACCAGAGTTCGTTTAGCTAAGCCAGTGGCAAGCTTTTGAAGCTAGTTACACAATTGTTAACAGTCAAGGAATATGCAGTCTGTCGACCTTTCTCTATCTTGTTACATTTCTGCCATCTTGTTATGGAACTTCAGCAAGTTTGTCAACCTGGATTTTCCTTTACAAATTCCGTGCCTCGAGTCTCCAAGGCACGGAACAGATAAACTTTGCCTCAAAGTCTCGAGGAAAAGTTTATATGTTCTAAATGCTCTACTAACCTGCTTCGGATCAGTCTCTGGTAACTTGCAGGTAATACTTGTGTGTGTG
Organism: Procambarus clarkii; assembly: GCF_040958095.1. Taxonomy (NCBI): domain Eukaryota; kingdom Metazoa; phylum Arthropoda; class Malacostraca; order Decapoda; family Cambaridae; genus Procambarus; species Procambarus clarkii. The sequence continues at coordinate 8,815,932 of NC_091193.1, forward strand.
TGTGTGTGTGTGTGTGTGTGTGTGTGTGTGTGTGTGTGTGTGTGTGTGTGTGTGTGTGTGTGTGTGTGTACTCGCCTAGTTGTGCTTGCGGGGGTTGAACTCTGGCTCTTTGGTCCCGCCTCTCAACCGTCAATCAACTGATGTAAAGGTTTCTGAGCCTACTGAGCTCTATATCTACATTTGAAACTGTGTATGGAGTCAGCCTCCACCACATCACGGTACCCATGTGTGCGTGCGTGCGTGAGTGGTGAATTGAGCGTGAACACGCACTCCCACCTTTCCCTAATGATGGATTGTATGCGTCGCCTTCCTTTCATCTCGCTCACCTCCCAATCACTCCCTAATCCCGCCTCACGCCCACCCTTCACCCCTGCCCCTCTCCCCCACCCCTCTCCCCCACCCCCACCCCCACCCCCGCCTCACCCCCACCACACCCCTCACTCCTCACCCTTTATATTGTAGAATGTCCCATATTGACTGACTTTCGCCCTCCTGGGCTAAGGTATGCTGAACTGTGTAATTACTATATGAGTACTGGAACACTTGATGATATATTGGACTTGTATCCAAGATTAACCATGTAATGTATCAATTATGCAATGTATGTATGTGATGTAACTATATAACCTGAGCTTGTAAAAGCACCTTAATCACCTTCAGTGATTAAGTGCTTAATTGCACACTAGTTTCTCTATCAGCTATCTCACCCTGTCAGAGTAAAAGAGACAAATGTATGTGAATGCATGTGTGTGTGTATATATGTATGTATATATGTATATGTACGTATATGTGTGTCGGTGTATGTATATGTATGTGTATAAAGTATATATGGAAGCTGATCAGAATTACAATTCACCTTTGTAAATGCGCATTAATGACACTATGTAAAAGACACATCGAACACTTTATGTAGGGCAGACGTAAATCTGTGTATCTATGTATTTACGTATGTAAGTTAGCTTAGCATTTTAAAAGCACCGACTCACCTTCTGTGGTTGAGTGTTCAATAAACCCTTGAACTATATGTTTAACACATCTCTAACCCTGTCCATGGAGGACAGAAGAAAATGTATATATGCTGGTTAGCATTGTAAATGTGTGGCCACGTCTGTGGTAGAAAATAATAAATAAAAAAAAATCCTCACCCCTTCCTATCCCCCTTACCCCTCTCCCCTACCCCTCCCCCTCACCCCTTACCCCCTCTCTCACCCCCTCACCCCATTATCAACCCTCCCCCCCTCACCCCACCCCTCACGCCCGCCCTTCCCCTCCACCACCGCCCCAGACTAGTCCCTGCACAGAGAGGCATGAGTTGTGAAGAAATACTAAAGAAGCTAAACGTTACATCACTGGAAAAGAGAGAGAGTAAGCAGGAGAGAGGAGAGACATGATTACCACATACAGGATACTCAAACACTTGGGCGAGGGACAGATTGATTGAAACTTGCGGGACATGGTCAGGGTACCACAAGGGGGAAATTATAAGTACCAGAATGAGTAAAGTAGTGAAGGCAGCTATCATACACGACCTGTGGAAATATGACCGAACACAAAGGGCTCTGGAAACTGAGCGCCAGTCGGGGCCATGAGCCGAAGCTCAACCCCGGAAGCCGTGAATGCGTACAGTTAAGCGAGTGCATACACTGACGAAGCTCCACACGTGCACCCACACACAGGAGAGCTGGACCTCACGTCACTGCAGAGAGAGACGTGACCAGTGTGCCGGTAACTCACACGATGGACTCACATCACACAACAAGTACCAGGGGACGCACCGTACTCATGTGAGTCACGGGGACCCATGTGAGTCATGGGGACCCATGTGAGTCATGGGGACCCATGTGAGTCATGGGACCCATGTGAGCCACGGGACCCATGTGAGCCACGGGACCCATGTGAGCCACGGGACCCATGTGAGCCACGGGACCCATGTGAGTCATGGGACCCATGTGATTCATGGGGACCCATGCGAGTCTCAGGACCCATGTGAGTCACGGGACCCATGTGAGTGACACCTAACCCAACATAACCTAGGCCTGCCTATACACCAAGTTCTAATATAAAATATTAATTTATATTTGAGAAAAAGACTATTTGTAATCTACAGTTCGTAAAGTGGATGAACGAGCCTTTGGGATAGGCCACAGCTTGGACGAGTTGAGTCAGAGGCCAAGTTGCAATTGATAGTAATGTGTAGATCTCAGGGTAACCTGTCAGAGTGAAGCCAAAGTTTCACTCTGACAGGTTTACGAGGACAGGGTGAGGGCTGGACACAGCGAGGAGAGGAAGGCAGCGAGTCACGGGTCAGTGGTCCATCTGGGAATGTTCGGTGATGGTATTTGTGCGTATTGGAAGGTTACATTTGCCGCGTTTTAATTCTAGAGAACCTTTGGAAGCGAGTGAAGGTAAACTCAGTAAGAGTGCATTGCTCGCGCCTAGATTTTTATGTTTTGATTTTAAATTGCCTGGCTCAGTTCATGAGTGCTTGTTTCGTGTCCAGAGTACGTGCCCGAGACTGACATGAGTGCGTGCCCGAAGCTGACACGAGTGCGTGCCCGAGGCTGACACGAGTGCGTGCCCGAGGCTGACACGAGTGCGTGCCCGAGGCTGACACGAGTGCGTGCCCGAGGCTGACACGAGTGCGTGCCCGAGGCTGACACGAGTGCATGCCCGAGGCTGACACGAGTGCGTGCCCGAGGCTGACACGAGTGCGTGCCCGAGGCTGACACGAGTGCGTGCCCGAGGCTGACACGAGTGCATGCCCGAGGCTGACACGAGTGCGTGCCCGAGGCTGACACGAGTGCGTGCACCAACCCATCCAACACACCGAAGCTTGAGAACAACTACAAAATTACTAAGGAATTTGGGGCCCCATTATTCCACCTCCGTCGGAGTCTCTGTCTGAGCGCCGTGTCCCCTCTCAGTGTTCATCATGTTATATGACTGTTCAAGATGTTACGGTGACTGTTCAAGATGTTACGGTGACTGTTCAAGATGTTACGGTGACTGTTCAAGATGTTATTGGTGGTATACCTGTGCTCATCATGGTACAGGTGACATTTCCGTGTGCAGAACATTAGTATATCTCCACATCAGACCAGAAGGCATGGCAGGATGTGCAAAAGACCCCCCGATGAAAAGCAGAGGTGCAATAGGTACGCTGAGAGAGAACTATCAACACCAAGGGGCCTGAGACGTCTCAACCTCAACTGAAGTATGCAGTGGGCGGGTCAAGGGTCACGCCACTCTGACCTCACACATTCAACCAGTAGGTCACGCCGTCACATTATTTATTTGGCTGTATTTTTATTGGAATGGGACTTGTACCCAAGATTAACCATGTAATGTATCAATTATACAATGTATGTATGTGATGTAACTATATAACCTGAGCTTGTAAAAGCACCTTAATCACCTTCAGTGATTAAGTGCTTAATTACACACTAGTTTCTCTATCAGCTATCTCACCCTGTCAGAGTGAAAGAGACAAATGTATGTGAATGCATGTGTGTGTGTGTATATGTATGTATATATGTATATGTACGTATATGTGTGTGTGTGTATGTATATGTATGTGTATAAAGTATATATGGAAGCTGATCAGAATTACATTTCATCTTTGTAAATGCACATTAATGACACTATGTAAAAGACACATCGAACACTTTATGTAGGGCATACGTAAATCTGTGTATCTATGTATTTACGTATGTAGGTTAGCTTAGCATTTTAAAAGCACCGAATCACCTTCTGTGGTTGATCGTTCAATAAACCCTTGAACTATATGTTTAACACTTCTCTAACCCTGTCCATGGAGGACAGAAGAAAATGTATATATGCTGGTTAGCATTGTAAATGTGTGGCCACGTCTGTGGTAGAAAAATAATAATAAAAAAAAGTGTGAACACTCCCTCGGCACATACGGAACATAACTGGCCCAGCTCTTACTGTGTTCAACACAGGACTTGATATAAACACCTCCAATGGATACCTGATCAACCAGACTGTGATTCACTCATCTCCGTATATGCACTCAGAGTATACTAAAGAATAATTTCGGCTTACTTCGTCAGTTCTTGTGCTAACCTTAACCACCCATCCATGAGTTTGCTGGGATCATTTGGTACTAAGAATCGTCTCGTGTAGAGTCTGGCCAGACGGACCTTCACTCGCGGGTCTTGTCAACATGACGGAAGGGCTCAGATGTGTCTGCTTCTCCGTCATGTGTCACAGACACATGACACTTGGGTCTGGGAGCTGAGGGCTCACGGCGGCGGCGACACCAAGAACAGGGAGCTGAGGGCTCACGGCGGCGGCGACACCAAGAACAGGGAGCGCCAGGGCTCAGGGCGGCGGCGACACCAAGAACAGGGAGCTGAGGGCTCACGGCGGGGCCAAGGCGACAACCCAACCCGCAATAATTACTTCCTCCTCTTGAAGTTATTTTGGTTACTTGATGTTCTTGCTCTTAAGAACTCTTGGCAAGAGTGGCTACATAGGATCATGGTAGCGTTGTTGACAAAAGTAGTCTCGAGTAGTTTGTTGCATTCGAATCAAAATACAGCCAAAGAAATAATGTGACGGCGTGACCTACTGTTGAATGTGTGAGGTCAGAGTGGCGTGACCCTTGACCCCGCCCACTGCATACTCCAGTTGAGGTTACCCAGTCATTAGGAGCTCTATAGCTGGTGGTGGGCCAGCTGTAGCTGGTGGTGGGCCAGCTGTAGCTGGTGGTGGGCCAGCTATAGCTGGTGGTGGGCCAGCTGTAGCTGGTGGTGGGCCAGCTATAGCTGGTGGTGGGCCAGCTGTAGCTGGTGGTGGGCCAGCTATAGCTGGTGGTGGGCCAGCTGTAGCTGGTGGTGGGCCAGCTGTAGCTGGTGGTGGGCCAGCTATAGCTGGTGGTGGGCCAGCTGTAGCTGGTGGTGGGCCAGCTATAGCTGGTGGTGGGCCAGCTATAGCTGGTGGTGGGCCAGCTATAGCTGGTGGTGGGCCAGCTATAGCTGGTGGTGGGCCAGCTATAGCTGGTGGTGGGCCAGCTATAGCTGGTGGTGGGCCAGCTATAGCTGGTGGTGACAATAATAACCATTTTCTATATATCTTGGAGACACACGCAATAAGAAAAAGCTCTCACTACAAAGAGGCAACACTTGTATCGTAGTGTTATCCTTGTTATTGACGGCAGACTAGCACAAACAGCGTAGTTGATCTTATGCATAATATTCCCAAGAGGTCGCCATGAGCTGCTAATTTCCACCCCATGTCCTCTCCTCCTTCACCCGTTGATGCTAAACGTGTATTATTTTTGTCCAGCGGGTCTCCGAGAATAATATATGTTGTGATCATGTCTCCTCTCTCTCTCTTCCAGCGTGACGAGGTGTTATTTGGTGTGCCGTTCCTCATAGCTCAGTCCTCACAGTTCAGGGGCCAGATTCACGAAGCAGTTATGCAAGCACTTACGAACCTGTATATCTTTCCTCAATCTTTTGCGGCTTTGTTTACAATTATTAAACAGTTAATGAGCTTCAAAGCACCAGGAGGCTGTTTATAACAATAACAACAGTTGATTGGGAAGTTTTCATGCTTGTAAACTGTTTAATAAATGTAACCAAAGGCGCCAAAGGTTGAGTAAAGATGTACACGTTCGTAAGTACTTGCGTAACTGCTTCGTGAATCTGGCCCCAGTCTTGTATCAAACCGCAGGATTGTCTATGGTTTTAATACACTTACACGTACTCGTCATCTTGCATTTGCTTGGTTTGTAGTCAAGCATCCATTTCTTAGACCTCTCAAGATTACTTTGTACTTTATTCCGGTGGCAGGTGTGGGGACCCCGGTGACACATGTGTGGGTGGGAGGTGTGGGCGCCCCGGTGACACATGTGTGGGTGGGAGGTGTGGGTGGTGGGAAGTGTGGGAGCCCCGGTAACACAAGAGACAGGTAAGGTACCAGGGATCATGACCTCTGTGTTATGTAGGGCAACCCGCTACCTCGCTACACTCGGCACTCTGATCCCCGTAATGATGGGGTGACACGCACACACCTGTGTCGTGTGTGTGTGTGTGTGTGTGTGTATGCTCGCCTAGTTGTGCTTGCGGGGGTTGGGCTCTGGCTCTTTGGTCCCGCCTCTCAACCGTCAATCAACTGGTGTACAGATTCCTGAGCCTACTGGGCTCTATCATATCTACATTTGAAACTGTGTATGGAGTCAGCCTCCACCACATCACTGCCTAATGCATTCTATTTGTTAGCTACTCTGATACTGAAAAAAATATTTCTAATGTTTCTGTGGCTTATTCGGGTACTAAATTTCCACCTGTGTTCCCTTGTTCGTGTCCCACCCGTGCTAAAGGGTTTTCTCTTTTTCCTCCCTGTCAATTCTCCTGAGAATTTTTTAGGTGGTTAACATGGTTTTTCCCCTTACTCTTCTGTTTTCCAGGGATGTGAGGTTCAGCTCCCTTAGCCTTATCTCGTAGCTCATACTTCTCAGCTCTGGGACTAGTCTGGTGGCATACCTCTGAATCTTCTTTTTGTTTTGTATTCCCCTAGTTGTGCTTGTGGGGATTGAGCTCTGCTCTTTCGACCCGCCTCTCGACTGTCAATCAATCAACTGTTACTGCGACAGTTTAACTAGGTATGAACTCCAAGCTGAAGCTGCATACTCCAGGATTGGTCTTACATAAGTGGTATACAAGGTCCTGAACGTTTGTGAGGTACTGAATACCAGTTTCCATGGAGTGTTCACAACCGAGCCTGAGCAGCTATGTTGTAGGAGATAACTCATGATGAGAGACTGTCAGATATAGAGGTGACACCAGAGGAGGTAATGAAACAACTAGCATCACTGGTGAAAATAAAACTGTTGGACCAGGTAATGTATCACCGGAGATGTTAAAAGAGAGAGTGCAGGCCCTCAGTGTACCTCTAGCAAGGATCTTTAATGAGTTACTTACAAAGGGAGAGTTGCCCAGTTGCTGGAAGAAGGCAAATGTGGCACGTGTTTTCAAGAAAGGAGAGAGAGAGAAGCGGCACTTAACTACAGACCAATGTCACTGACAAGTCCCCTGCAAAGTGCCCGTAAGAATAATCAGGTTAAGAACTTACTGACGAACTTACTGGAGTTCTATGATAAAGTAACAAGAATAAGGCAGGACTGAGCAGGTTGGGCAGATTGCATCTTTCTAGACTTCCAAAAAGCCTTTGATACAGTACCTCACAAGAGTACTACACAAACTCGAGAGGGAGGCGGGAGTAAGTGTAAAAGCACTAACATGGGTAAAGAATTACATGAGAGACAACAGTCAGGAGAGTAACAGTGAGGGGCGAGAAGTGGGACTAGCGCAAGGTAACAAGGGAAGTACTTCAAGGCTCGGTGCTGGGACGTACTCTACTCCTCGCTCATGTAAATGGCCTTCTACAGGGGTTGAATCTTATATGTCGAGGTTTCAGACGGTGCGAAACTAAGAGAGGAGTTGTGACAGATATGGAATGTAACATTCTCCAAGATGACTTAAAGAAGCTGCAGAGTTGGTCCGAGAACTCCTTCAAGAACGTAAATAAGGAGGCATATAGTTCGCTGTAGACAGCCTACATGAGACTAGTTTTAGAGTATGCCGCCCCATCGTGGAGCCCCATCTAAAGAAACACATAAGGAAATTAGAAAAGGCTCAGAGGTTTGCAACGAGGCTTGTCCAAGAATTGTGAAGGATGGAATATGAAGAAAGACTAAAGGAACTAAACCTGACGACGCTAGAAAAGAGGAAATACAACAAAGACGTTTAAAATTCCCAGGAAAATTGACAGTGGAAAAAAGAGTAATTTTCACAATGAATACCAATAGAACAAGGGGGCACGAGTGGACGCTTGAGACTCAGATGAGTCTTACAGATGTTAGAAAGTTTTCATTTAGATTAAGAGTAGGGGGAAAAATGAATTAAAAAAGCAGGTTGGAGAAGCAAAGTCCATTCGCAATTTTAAAAGTAGATCTGGTAGGGAAATAGGTCACGAGTCATTGCTTTAGACAACTGGTTGCTAGAGAGGCGGGGTCCAAGAGCTAATGTTCGCTCCTGCAGGCACAAATAATATATATATATATATATATATATATATATATATATATATATATATATATATATATATATATATATATATATATATATATATATATATATATATATATATATATATATATAAACAACACAGGTGCCACAACAACACAGGTGTCACAACAACACAGGTGCCACAACAACACAGGTGTCACAACAACACAGGTGTCACAACAACACAGGTGTCACAACAACACAGGTGTCACAACAACACAGGTGTCACAACAACACAGGTGTCACAACAACACAGGTGTCACAACAACACAGGTGTCACAACAACACAGGTGTCACAACAACACAGGTGTCACAACAACACAGGTGCCACAACAACACAGGTGCCACAACAACACAGGTGCCACAAGACGCAACACCAGGCTACAGCAAGACAGTGGTGGACAGATGCAACAGCTTGCAAGAGTGAAGGTTGCCAGAACCTCCCAAACAGTGTATTATGAAGGTACAGTCCACCGACTTACCTCTCGTCCTGTAACTACCCTTAAGTATAATTACACTTAAGCAATTACACCTGAGTAATTACGCTTAGGTAGGCAATTACACTTAGACAATTACACACAGCCACACATTTTCGCCTGTGTAGAAGTACGAGTTTATGAGCAAATAGAGTTGTGTAACATGGATACCATATAGTATGTTATGAGGTTTACCTTAGGAAGGGGAAGGGTGATTTGTGGGTAATGGAGGGGAAGGGTGATTACTGACCGGAGAGAAGGGAAGGAGGACGTGCCAGGGTGTAACCTAGAGGCAGCAGAACCTTCCTGGACTTGCAGACGTCACCCTAGGCACGGCCACCCTCAAGTACCACCATGATAGTTCTCCCCCACGAGGGTGGAGCAGCCTAGGGTGTTCCTGCCCTCCTCCCCACGAGGGTGGAGCAGCCTAGGGTGTTCCTGCCCTCCTCCTCAAGAGGGTGGAGCAGCCTAGGGTGTTCCTGCCCTCCTCCCCACGAGGGTGGAGCAGCCTAGGGTGTTCCTGCCCTCCTCCCCAAGAGGGTGGAGCAGCCTAGGGTGTTCCTGCCCTCCTCCACAAGAGGGTGGAGCAGCCTAGGGTGTTCCTGCCCTCCTCCCCAAGAGGGTGGAGCAGCCTAGGGTGTTCCTGCCCTCCTCCTCAAGAGGGTGGAGCAGCCTAGGGTGTTCCTGCCCTCCTCCACAAGAGGGTGGAGCAGCCTAGGGTGTTCCTGCCCTCCTCCCCAAGAGGGTGGAGCAGCCTAGGGTGTTCCTGCCCTCCTCCTCAAGAGGGTGGAGCAGCCTAGGGTGTTCCTGCCCTCCTCCTCAAGAGGGTGGAGCAGCCTAGGGTGTTCCTGCCCTCCTCCCCAAGAGGGTGGAGCAGCCTAGGGTGTTCCTGCCCTCCTCCACAAGAGGGTGGAGCAGCCTAGGGTGTTCCTGCCCTCCTCCACAAGAGGGTGGAGCAGCCTAGGGTGTTCCTGCCCTCCTCCTCAAGAGGGTGGAGCAGCCTAGGGTGTTCCTGCCCTCCTCCTCAAGAGGGTGGAGCAGCCTAGGGTGTTCCTGTCCTCCTCCTCAAGAGGGTGGAGCAGCCTAGGGTGTTCCTGCCCTCCTCCACAAGAGGGTGGAGCAGCCTAGGGTGTTCCTGCCCTCCTCCTCAAGAGGGTGGAGCAGCCTAGGGTGTTCCTGCCCTCCTCCTCAAGAGGGTGGAGCAGCCTAGGGTGTTCCTGCCCTCCTCCCCAAGAGGGTGGAGCAGCCTAGGGTGTTCCTGCCCTCCTCCTCAAGAGGGTGGAGCAGCCTAGGGTGTTCCTGCCCTCCTCCACAAGAGGGTGGAGCAGCCTAGGGTGTTCCTGCCCTCCTCCTCAAGAGGGTGGAGCAGCCTAGGGTGTTCCTGCCCTCCGACAACCATGTCCCTACAGAGAGAAATTTCCCCTAGAGACTCGCAGTAAGCCAGATTCCACAGCTTTCCCCTGGATGATAGAAATTCCCCGCTGCAGCAGAAAATGTCCCCTGCAGGCCCGAGTTCCTCCCCGGGGCCCTCGCTCTGTGATGGCTGTTGACCCACTTACCTGTTCCCTCCCCCCTGGTACACTATCGCCCCCACCCCCTTTACTCCCTCCCTGGTACACTATCACCCCCCTCCCCTACACCTTTTGCTCCCTGGTACACTGACCCCCCTTTTTACTCTCTCCCGCCCGGTGTGGACCCCACACCGGGGGTCCACACCGGGGGTCCACACCGGGGGTCCACACCGGAGTCCACACCGGGGGTCCACACCCACACACATGATACGCACACAAGTGTATATAATGTGTGTGCGTGTGCGCGCGCTCGTCTAACTTCAAGGCTAACTACTGACCATCACTAGGATTCTCCCACCAGAAACTATTTAACTCAGAGTCTAATTTACTACTTGGTGAACAGAGGCATGAGGAGAAAGGAAAATGTTTTATTTGTTTCTGCTAAGGTAGGAATTTGAACCTAATAATTACGGCATGCGCTCACTTGCTGGCTGGCACACACACACACACACACACTCGCTGTTGTGAACTTTCAAACTAAAAGTTCTAAGTTTATTTCAATAAGCCGCTTCAACCTCAGTTAAATTCTTTTCCTCAAGGTCTATACAGGTTACTCAGGTTTTCTCAATGCTACACACCAAAAAATGAAAATCTTAAAGGTTCATACTAGTAAGCCGACGAACAAGGTTGTCCTGGTAATCCAAGGCGCTGCTATGGGACGTATCCGGACGACGGACGTCATGGGCTGTGTGCGCAGACACAGAGAGGTCATCCTCCAACACCTAACTATCCACTGGTGTGGCAGGGATAGATTCCTGTCCGCCACCTTCTGCTCGGAAAAAGTACTTTTAAATTTTTATAAAAGTGTGTTTGTCAAGCCCCCAAACTCACCTCATCCGTCTGGGTCATCCAGATAAAGTACCGTAAGGAGACGCACAGTCCGGTGGCAGTTTAGGAGAGCCATCCTTTTGGGAGAGTTTGGGAGAGTCCAGTTTGGGAGAGTCAGGCCATCCTGGGGCACGATAGCGAGTCAACCAGCAGACTAAACTCGTCTCATCAACTCTACTAAATCAATTTCCTCCGCCACGTTAGTGGTCTGGAGAATCACAATATGGCTGGAAACTGTAACCAAATTTTCAGAATATGTAAGAATAGTCCATAAGTTATGGTGAAGGCTTAAATTATTACTCAATCTAATCCCTAGATGGCGCTAAGAAGTTCTAAAGTAGTGTTAAGGAGGACGTAGCGAGCAACCAACGCCTAAATGTTACAAGTAGATAACGACTTTCGTGTAGTTTGCGAAGTCAAACCTTTCGTGACGCGAGAGTGCAGTAATTGAAGACTTCGTGTGAACTTGGTCACAATATTTCAACTTGGAACACTGTCAAGTACAACCGTTGAAGAGAATATATTCAGTTATTCTTGCTCTAAATATGTTCCTGATTAACATACTTAACGCGATATAACTCTGAGAGCGAGTATAACAAGACTATTCAACCTGGAGACAAAAGTGGAGATGGAGGGAAGGAGGGAGGGGTCGAAGAGGGTGGGGGGGGGGAGAAAGAGAGAACGCTTACACACCTAACTGGCAGTCTGTCTGTCTGTCTGTCTGTCTGTCTGTCTGTCTCTCTCTCTCTCTTTCTGTCTCTCTCTCTCTATTTCTCCCTCCTGGTGTACTAGCCTGGTTGGCCATCCTGAAATAATCCATAACCCTTCCAGAGGTTAAATATCCCCCAGCAGAGGCAGGTATGGACAAGGTAGGTGTCCTTACCTGTTGCTCTCATCTTATCTACGTCGCCCTCTACCCCCTTGTCCTTGTTAGTTTGACATGCCAAGTGCATCAAGTGAGTGAGTCACGGCCGTCAGTCACCACGGTGCCTGGGAGGTGGTGAACATGTCTCCTCCAGCGCCCGGGGGAAGGTCGCTACCAGCGTCGCGCGCCGCGCTGGCCGCAGCACGAGCGAGGTGACTGCTTAATAGGGAGTTCGATGTCGAGGTGTGTGTACAAGAAGCCTGTTGTGGGGGGCGGACTTCCGTGTCCGGGGCTGTTGTTGGTGTTGTAACATGCAGGCGGAAGCAAGGTGACGTGTTCAGGTTCATTTTAGATTTTGTCGTGTTTGTGTTCTGGCTCGCTTTCCTTGTCTGTTTGTTGTTTGTCTGTTTGTTTGTTTGTTCCCTCTTTCTTATCAAACGATGTCATACGAATGAAGGACTTCTCCCGTGTACAGTGACATCATCGGTGGCTTCACGCCTGACCAATAGTTGTGGGTATTGGTTCGAATCCTCAAACGTTCGAGGATTCGAATCTGTGTTCAGGTTTGAGTACAGAACCCCGCTGGCTGGTCAGTACTAATAGCAATTGAAAGTGGAGAAGTATTAGTACTGGATATTCTGAGGTGTCACGCTACACAATACTCAGGTGTCACACCTCCGTCACGCTACACAATACTCAGGTGTCACACCGTCACGCTACACAATACTCAGGTGTCACACCCCCGTCACGCTACACACAGCTGTTCACCCATCAGGCAAGGAAAGCTGGGCTCAACAAGCGTGAGCACTGATCAACTGCGCCACTTTTCCTCCCGGAAAGATAATAACGTGAACCAATGGTTTTCACTTCCTGGCGTGTGTCTCCCACTCTGCTCACGCCCCCACTCTGCTCACGCCACCACTCTGCGCAGTCTCCCACTCTGCTCACGCCCCCACTCTGCTCACGCCACCACTCTGCGCAGTCTCCCACTCTGCTCACGCCCCCACTCTGCTCACGCCACCACTCTGCGCAGTCTCCCACTCTGCTCACGCCCCCACTCTGCTCACGCCACCACTCTGCGCAGTCTCCCACTCTGCGCATTCCGCCACCAAGACCTGGCTACTGACCTCAATGGAAATCATTAATTAACCTACAGAAGACAGGTATGGAGTCTGGAGCATATGTTCACCTGGATTAGCCTTCCTTACCCTAAACCTCCCTTTACCTAAACCTTCCTTTACCTTTACTCTCAGTCTTACCTCACACCTTCCCTGAAACCTCTCCCTAATCACTACCTGCCGTTCGAATCCTTGTCGTCTAATGTTAACACTTGGTCTCGGGTTTTCTACTCCAGGAAACTGTATCACTCAGTTGTACATGACCTCTTATCAATTTTTATTATTACCATTATTACAATGCTTAATTATTTCTAGTCATTTTATTATTTAGTCGTTAAGTTTATTATCGGACTGGAATTGCGCTTTTATCATTGTTTAAGTCTCTGCTTTCTTAGTCACTGTGGTTCCCGTTTTTTGTTGTCAATTTCGGCTCTGTGTATATATATATATATATATATATATATATATATATATATATATATATATATATATATATATATATATGTCGTACCTAGTAGCCAGAACGCACTTCTCAGCCTACTATGCAAGGCCCGATTTGCCTAATAAGCCAAGTTTTCATGAATTAATTGTTTTTCAACTACCTAACCTAACTTTTTCGGCTACCTAACCTAACCTAACCTATAAAGATAGGTTAGGTTAGGTTAGGTTAGGTAGGGTTGGTTAGGTTCGGTCATATATCTACGTTAATTTTAACTCCAATAAAAAAAATTGACCTCATATATAATGAAATGGGTATCTTTATCATTTCATAAGAAAAAAATTAGAGAAAATATATTTATTCAGGAAAACTTGGCTTATTAGGCAAATCGGGCTTTGCATAGTAGGCTGAGAAGTGCGTTCTGGCTACTAGGTACGACATATATATATATATATATATATATATATATATATATATATATATATATATATATATATATATATATATATATATATATATATATATATATATATATATATATATATATATATATGTTCACCCATATATATATATATATATATATATATATATATATATATATATATATATGTTATTATGACTTTTATTTGAGTGTATTCGAAAATGTATAATTTTCAATTATACGGCTTGCAAGCCTGGGTTCACAGGGAGAGTTGGGGAGTGGTATTGACAAGTAGTTGTGAGTGGTGGTTCTGTTTAGGTCTCCCGAGGTTCTCTCGTCCTCTATCTGGTTCTCTGAACGGCTGCTTCACAGCGAGTGGTTCTCTCTGCTTGTCTGTCTCATTTACGATTATCTGATTTTGGGAGTGTCTGATTTCCTTGTCTGGCTCCCCACTTTCTTTGTTACTTGCTTAGTTCTTCCCATGTCTGGTTCTTCCCATGTCTGGTTCTTCCCATGTCTGGTTCTTCCTATCTCTGGTTCTTCCCATGTCTGGTTCTTCCCATGTCTGGTTCTTCCCATGTCTGGTTCTTCCCATATCTGGTTCTTCCCATGTCTGGTTCTTCCTATGTTTGGTTCTCCAATTTTCTGATTGTCTTATTGTCTGACTGTACGGCTGTCTGCTCCGTAATGTTCAAGGAGTTATTTCTAGTGTCTCGGATCATATCTGATACACTTGGAAGTTAATATATATTTTACACAGTAAATATTAATGTCAGCTATCACTACCTATGACCAGACAACAGCTGTAAGTGTAGGACACAATGTTAATATATTTGAAATAAAATATATAATATATTTCACTATAACAAAATAGTAATTAGTGAATATAAATTATGGAGAAATGCGGCCGCCAGCTGGGGTCAATAACACAGTATTGGAACCCGCACAGTCATCCGACGTAAACACTTGTGAACACAATCACACGCATGATTGTTGGCATCAACAAACATAATCATGGAAGCAATCATGCACAATCGCGCGCGCGCACACACACACACACACACACACACACACACACACACACACACACACACACACACACACACACACACACACACACACACACACACACACACACACACACAAGAAGGAGGAAAACGACATTGAACGACACGACTATAGAAAACGGGAGGGGCATATACAGAAAGTTATAAGGAAATTTCGAAACACTGAACGCCAATTTCCATGGAGTGTTGACAACCGAGCCTAAGCAGCTCCCATTGTTGGAAGAGATGACTCTAGATGAGAGACTGTCAGATATAATGATAGTAGAGGAGGTAAAGAAGCAACTAGCATCACTGGACGAAACTAAAGCAGTTGGACCAGACAACGTATCCCCGTGGATATTAAAAGAGGCAGCGGAGGCCCTCAGCGTGTCTCTAGCAGGATCTTTAATAAGTCCCTTACAAATGGAGAGTTTCCCAGCTGCCGGAGGAAGGCACATGTATCAATTTTCAAGACAGGAGAGAGAGAGGCGCCACTTAATTACAGACCAATGTCACTGATCTGCATACCCTGCAAAGTACTTGAAAGAATAATCAGGTTAAGACTACTTACACATTTAGAGAGAATTAGGTATGTAAGCAAAAACCAACATGAGAGTTTAATACGAGCAGGTGTAAAGTGATGGAAATGGGATCAGGTGACAGGAGACCAAAGGGACAGTATACAATGAAGGAAACTAGCGGGTTTTCTTCCTATTGGGGAGTGTTGTACATGCTGCTATGGCGGTATGTCCACTCACAAGATGAGTGGCGCTGCCTAATAAACTCGCCCCTCGGGGCAAAATTAAAAAAAAAAAAAATTACCTCCTTGTAACGATTCGAGAAAGAAAGGTGAGAGTGGACGTAACACCAGACCTACCTCCGGAGGCACATATGAATAGGTTAACCTCAGCAGCGTACTCTACGCTAGGAAACCTAAATTACCTCTCAGGAACCTAAATAATTTCCTAAATTTCAGGAACCTAAATAAAGAGGCATTTAGATCGCTGTATACCACCTACGTGAGACCAGTCATAGAGTGTGCCACCCCATCGTAGAGCCCCCAACTATAGATCGCTGTATACCACCTACGTGAGACCAGTCATAGAGTGTGCCACCCCATCGTAGAGCCCCCAACTATAGATCGCTGTATACCACCTACGTGAGACCAGTCATAGAGTGTGCCACCCCATCATAGAGCCCCAACTAAAGAAAACATCAGGAAACTATAAAAGATTCAAAAGTTTGCGACGAGGCTCGTTCCAGAATTGTGAGGGATGGGATATGAAAAGAGACTGAAAAAACTGAACCCGAAGACGCTTCAAAAAAAAATGGGAGAGCGAAGGGAGACATGATAGAGACGTTTAAAATACTTAGAGACATTCAAAGAGTGGAAATAGAAAAAATGTTCACACTGAATACCAATAGAACAAGGGGACATGAGTGGAAGCCTGAGACACAGATGAGTCATAGTGATGTTAGAAAGTTTTCATTTAACATTATAGTGGGAAAATGGAATGAACTTAAAGTAGCGACAAAGTATTCATAATTTGACAAAAGTATACGAGGGTGAGGGTACCCCCCCCCCCCCCCACCTCCCCGAGCAGGTCGGCGTTCAATCCCCGACCGTCCAAGTGGTTGGGTACCATTCCTTCACCCCGTCCCATCCCAAATCCTTATCCTTACCCCTTCCCAGTGCTATAGAGTTGTAATAGCTTGGCGCTTACCCCTGATAGTTCCCTTCCCTCCCCCCCCCCCCCCCGGGGACGCCAAGATGAGGGGAAACTATACCATATTACCGTGAGACCGTCGAGCTGCGCCTGCGTGTCGTGGCCCCGGGTCGTATCCTAACACACACACACACCAGCCGTTCAAAACTTTCTAAATGTCTTAATTTTTCTTCCCTAATAGTATAGTTAAAATTATAGATGCAGTCACACTGAGTCATGAGAGTTAATATCTCGATAATAACTGGCATGACATGTCATTACATCCCTCTCCACCAGAGGGAAAGTTTGGCATGCTTGGAGGGTCTTCTGGATTGTTTTGTGATTGTAAACTGTAACTATACAAGTTTTGATTGTAGCTGCTCAGGAGTGTGGCCCCGTCCTGTGCTGACACCCCCACAAGGCACACAATCTCAACATTAATATCAACATAAGTGTTTCCTTCAGGGCTGCACTCTTCTGTACACGTTTATCTACACGAATATGGTGTGAGACACGACCAGAGAGTGTGAGACATGACCAGGGAGTGAGAGACACGACCAGGGAGTGTGAGACACGACCAGGGAGTGTGAGACATGACCAGGGAGTGTGAGACACGACCAGAGAGTGTGAGACACGACCAGGGAGTGAGAGACATGACCAGGGAGTGTGAGACACGACCAGGGAGTGAGAGACACGACCAGGGAGTGTGAGACACGACCAGAGAGTGTGAGACATGACCAGGGAGTGTGAGACACGACCAGGGAGTGAGAGGCAGGACCAGGGAGTGTGAGACACGACCAGGGAGTGAGAGACACGACCAGGGAGTGTGAGACACGACCAGGGAGTGAGAGACACGACCAGGGAGTGTGAGACACGACCAGGGAGTGAGAGACACGACCAGGGAGTGTGAGACACGACCAGGGAGTGAGAGACACGACCAGGGAGTGAGAGACACGACCAGGGAGTGTGAGACACGACCAGGGAGTGAGAGACACGACCAGGGAGTGTGAGACACGACCAGGGAGTGAGAGACACGACCAGGGAGTGTGAGACACGACCAGGGAGTGAGAGACAGGACCAGGGAGTGAGAGACACGACCAGGGAGTGTGAGACAGGACCAGGGAGTGTGAGACACGACCAGGGAGTGAGAGACATGACCAGGGAGTGAGAGACACGACCAGGGAGTGAGAGACATGACCAGGGAGTGAGAGACAGGACCAGGGAGTGTGAGACACGACCAGGGAGTGTGAGACACGACCAGGGAGTGAGAGACACGACCAGGGAGTGTGAGACACGACCAGGGAGTGAGAGACATGACCAGGGAGTGAGAGACAGGACCAGGGAGTGAGAGACACGACCAGGGAGTGAGAGACATGACCAGGGAGTGAGAGACACGACCAGGGAGTGTGAGACACGACCAGGGAGTGAGAGACACGACCAGGGAGTGTGAGACACGACCAGGGAGTGAGAGGCAGGACCAGGGAGTGTGAGACACGACCAGGGAGTGTGAGACACGACCAGGGAGTGAGAGACACGACCAGGGAGTGTGAGACATGACCAGGGAGTGAGAGACACGACCAGGGAGTGTGAGACACGACCAGGGAGTGTGAGACACGACCAGGGAGTGAGAGACACGACCAGGGAGTGTGAGACATGACCAGGGAGTGAGAGACACGACCAGGGAGTGTGAGACACGACCAGGGAGTGTGAGACATGACCAGGGAGTGTGAGACACGACCAGGGAGTGTGAGACATGACCAGGGAGTGAGAGACACGACCAGGGAGTGAGAGACACGACCAGGGAGTGTGAGACATGACCAGGGAGTGTGAGACACGACCAGGGAGTGTGAGACATGACCAGGGAGTGAGAGACACGACCAGGGAGTGAGAGGCAGGACCAGGGAGTGAGAGGCAGGACCAGGGAGTGAGAGACAGGACCAGGGAGTGAGAGACACGACCAGGGAGTGAGAGACAGGACCAGGGAGTGAGAGACAGGACACGAACATCACCAGTGCCACAGACACGGACGTAGAGTAGTGACAGGTGTGGGTCCCAGCCCCTCCCCCAGGTCTTAGTCCTGAGGAAGACCACACTCATTGACCACCAAACATTGACCTCACCACTCACGAAACCTCTACATCTTCATCTTCCCTCGACCAGATCGGTTTAGTGTCAACTTACAAAACGGTTTATGAATTTCGGAGCTTCGCTACTCGAAGGTAATATTGTTGTGGAAAACTTCACGAGAGAGAGAGAGAGAGAGAGAGAGAGAGAGAGAGAGAGAGAGAGAGAGAGAGAGAGAGAGAGAGAGAGAGAGAGAGAGAGAGAGAGAGAGAGAGAGAGAGAGAGAGAGAGAGAGAGAGAGATCATTCTGTTCCTTATATGATTGTTATCTAATGTTGTTAATGCATAAAGGCTATCCCTACTGATGCATATAACATTCTCAGGAGATACATGAGTTTCTAGGAGCAAGCTTCAGATGAGCTGAGGTAGGATAACAACTCGTGCTTGCAGTTTCACCAGGCACGTCACTTGACAGCTCCTATGAACCCTAGTCTTAGTTTACAAAACAAAACAAGAGAAATAGAGTTAGTAGTTAATATTGCGTGAGACATTACCTGACTGAACAGGCTATCATTGTTGATTGGGCTTAGGAAAACAGTCACACGTGCGCAGCCTGGCGCTCAGGGTGCGCACTGCCTGTAATTTTTGTGATGAAATAACAATGAACATCGTATTTTTCATCAGATGCTTCCTTCCTAAATTATAGTTTTTATATAGTTAATGGGTGAGAGACGCTGGGGGGGGGGAGGGGGAGGAGGTAGTGGTGTGTGATGATCAAGGCTGCTTCATCTCTTCCTCATCTCTCACTACTCCACCTCCCCTTCACTGTCCACCTCTCCCTCACTACTCCACCTCTAAATCACTAAATATATAACTTGTCAAAACTTTAATAAATGACACGTTTCTATACGACTGATAGTAAATCGCACCTCCACTGTAGAACACGCAATAAGTCGCACCCTCCACTGTAGAACACGCAATAAATCGCACCCTCCACTGTAGAACACGCAATAAGTCGCACCCTCCACTGTAGAACACGCAATAAGTCGCACCCTCCACTGTAGAGCACGCAATAAGTCGCACCCTCCACTGTAGAACACGCAATAAATCGCACCCTCCACTGTACAACACGCAATAAGTCGCACCCTCCACTGTACAACACGCAATAAGTCGCACCCTCCACTGTACAACACGCAATAAATCGTACATCCCACTATACGACCCGCAACAATAAATCAGAGAGTGGATGCTATATAATACATATCACTATTACAGTAAATCACACA
Source organism: Procambarus clarkii (assembly GCF_040958095.1). Taxonomy (NCBI): domain Eukaryota; kingdom Metazoa; phylum Arthropoda; class Malacostraca; order Decapoda; family Cambaridae; genus Procambarus; species Procambarus clarkii. Next base: position 8,835,848 of record NC_091193.1, read on the forward strand.
TTAGCTCTCACCAGTCACTGGCTGGTACAGAATAAGAGTCACGTAGTACCTGCTTCTATCTTACAATACGGTACACGATAGATAACTTTATAGAACTGACTACCTGAATAGATCACAATGAGAGATGAGAGAGATCAGAGCAGCAATATGACCATTAAAACGCACTCAACCAATGTGACGAGACGTCATCATCACTTCAATACGTCTCAATGGCTGATAACACCTCTGAGAGGTGTACACAGTGAGTACACACGTTACTAAGAGCGAGAAGTGAGTACACGGCAAACTGCGGGTGTTGCTGCAAGGTGTAATATTACTCGCATGAGTGAGGGACTGTCCCTGGAGCCATTAAGGGGCCGCCCCTGGCTTGGCCAAGTTCAGCTGATTGTGGGAACTTGGCCGCCCTCGCGGCACGACCAGGAAGTAATTTGCGCAGGGGGAAATACCTCGTCCCGCCAAAATTCCTCAGTCTGATAATAATTTATAACATTTAACCAACGATGATTAGTAATAAAAAAATAGAACAGTAATAATACAAACAATAACGACAACAATTGTAATAACGACAATAACACGAGAGTAATAATGGTGGTGCTACTCTAGGTCGGTGGTGGACGACAATGGCGTCTGAGTCAGTGTGTTCTGGCCGCAAGTGTGTAGCCTCAGCTCTCCTGGTGTGGTGTCACGGCATGTTGGACCCTTCCCTGTGTGTAGCCTCAGCTCTCCTGGTGTGGTCGTCACGGCATGCTGGACCCTTCCCTGTGTGTAGCCTCAGCTCTCCTGGTGTGGTCGTCACGGCATGCTGGACCCTTCCTTGTGTGTAGCCTCAGCTCTCCTCTCCACTACACCACTTTATTGCTACAATATTCACCACTACACCCACTGCTACACCCTCCAGTACACCCACTGCTACACCCTCCAGTACACCCACTGCTACACCCTCCAGTACACCCACTGCTACACCCTCCAGTACACCCACTGCTACACCCTCCAGTACACCCACTGCTACACCCACCAGCACACAATGCTCCCGCCCTATTAACCAGGCCTTCACACTTGGGCAACTCCACCCTTAAGTTTGTAAAAAACTTGACTCACTCCAACGTTCACCTGATTATTAGTGTCTGACCAACCCCTTCACCTCCCCCTTCCCCTTCCCCCTTCACCTTCCCCCTTCACCTCCCCTTCCCTCTTCACCTCCCCCTTCCCCTTCACCTCCCCCCTTCCCCTTCACCTCCCGCTTCACCTCCCCTTCCCCCTTCACCTCCCCCCTTCCCCTTCACCTCCCTCTTCACCTCCCCTTCCCCTTCACCTCCCCCTTCCCCTTCACCTCTCCCTTCACCTCCCCCTTCCCCTTCCCCTTCACCTTCCCCACCTCACTGTAGTGAGTCCAGGAGTCCACCCCGAAGCGAGTCTTGGAGTCCCTGTGAATTTAGTTTTCGTGTCCCCTGCAGGGCTGAAGTTAATGACTCTCTCATGCATCTTTCCCTAAAATTATTTATAATTTATAAATGGAGTTACTAGACACTTACCCAAAAGCAGGCTTTGAAAAAAACTTTTAAAGATAGCTTAAAATTGTTAAACCTTCATTAGTTAATAATGGCGCTCTCTTAATGGGAACTATATTAATGTTAATGGATTTAATGACCATTGAAGACTTTTCTCAATAACATTCAGAGTACAAAGTACACTTATGGGCTCGCTGAATACCGGTAGCGAGGGCTGGAAATCTTAGTTACCCGAAAATAAAGTCAAATATAATGACTAGAAAGTTTAGTGTTATTTTATTGAGCGTTTATGAATAATTGCCGAGACAATTTTATGTGAGGGCGGAGAGAGGCAGTCAGGTGTGTGAGAGGGCGTCCCCGCTGTCCTGTGTTGGGTGAAAGTCAGCTGTGTAATGTGTGGCTGCCTTCCCCACTGGTGTCTGTGTGGCTGCCTTCCCCACTGATGTGTGTGTGTGTCTGCCTTCCCCACTGGTGTCTGTGTGGCTGCCTTCCCCACTGGTGTCTGTGTGGCTACCTTCCCCACTGATGTGTGTGTGTGTCTGCCTTCCCCACTGGTGTCTGTGTGGCTGTCTTCCCCACTGGTGTCTGTGTGCCTACCTTCCCCACTGGTGTCTGTGTGTCTGCCCTCCCCACTGGTGTCTGTGTGGCTGCCTTCCCCACTGGTGTCTGTGTGGCTGCCTTCCCCACTGGTGTCTGTGTGGCTGCCTTCCCCACTGGTGTCTGTGTGGCTGCCTTCCCCACTGGTGTTTGTGTGGCTGCCTTCCCCACTGATGTGTCTGTGTGGCTGTCTTCCCCACTGGTGTCTGTGTGGCTGTCTTCCCCACTGGTGTCTGTGTGGCTGCCTTCCCCACTGGTGTCTGTGTGGCTGCCTTCCCCACTGGTGTCTGTGTGGCTGCCTTCCCCACTGGTGTCTGTGTGGCTGCCTTCCCCACTGGTGTCTGTGTGGCTGCCTTCCCCACTGGTGTCTGTGTGTCTGCCTTCCCCACTGGTGTCTGTGTGGCTGCCTTCCCCACTGGTGTCTGTGTGGCTGCCTTCCCCACTGGTGTCTGTGTGGCTGCCTTACCCACTGGTGTCTGTGTGGCTGTCTTCCCCACTGGTGTCTGTGTGGCTGCCTTCCCCACTGGTGTCTGTGTGGCTGCCTTCCCCACTGGTGTCTGTGTGGCTGCCTTCCCCACTGGTGTCTGTGTGGCTGCCTTCCCCACTGGTGTCTGTGTGGCTGCCTTCCCCACTGGTGTCTGTGTGGCTGCCTTCCCCACTGGTGTCTGTGTGGCTGCCTTCCCCACTGGTGTCTGTGTGGCTGCCTTCCCCACTGGTGTCTGTGTGGGCGAGAGAGACGAATCGGGGAGATATGATAACAACATATAAAATTCTTAGCAGAATCAATAATGTTGATAAAGAGGAAATATTTCACTACAATGCAGAGCAGCATAAAATAATATGGGCGTAAATCCGAGGCGAAGATGAAGAACAGGGACGTGAGAAATAACTCACTTAGATAACTTAAATAAATTACTTAGCTTAGCATAAGGTAAGTAACCAAATGCACAATTGGGAGATACTTCAGTTGTAGTACAAGGGTTTAATTTTAATTTGTTTAAAAATTAGGTATGACAGGAAACAGTAGGATTGGGAATCATTGCACCATGGTACAGACTCATGGTAAGACAGGGCTCAGGGACTGAAGCCCGACCCCTGAACATACATTTAGGTGAGTACATACACAACCGTCATCCAAATAAACTGTCTAAACTACACTACCACTCTCATCCACACACACATATCTCTCATCCACACACACCACCGTCTCATCCACACACACACCACCGTCTCATCCACACACACCACCGTCTCATCCACACACACCACCCTCTCATCCACACATGACCAGCGTCACTGACAAGTATTCAGTGTAAAGCGCTGGAGAAAGTCACCAGGTGGAGGAGGGCAGAGCAGCTGGGGAGGACCACAAAAGTGACCAAAGGTCATCATGGCTTTAAAGAGAGAAAGTCGTGCCTGACTAACTTGATCGAGTTCAATGAAAGGGTTAGTAAAATAACACAGGAAAATAAAAAGGCTGAGTAGACTCTATTTTCCTGGATTGTCAAAAAGCATTTGACACTGTTCCTCATGGAAGTCCGTTGTACAAGCTGGAGAGCCAGGCTGGGATAACTGGGGAAACACTGAACTGGGTAAGGGAGTACCTGAAGGACAGAAAACAAAGAGTCACAGTCAGAGAAGAAGTTTTAAACTGCCGGAATGTAACAAGTGGGGGTCCCACAAGGCTCTGTCCTGGGACCACTGCTGTTCCTAATTTATGTGAACAACCTACTAGAGGGAGTGAGTTCATACTTGTCAATATTTGCAGATGATGCAAAGCTGGCAAGGAATGTAAAAACAGAGGAGGACTACAGGAAGCAACAAGAAGACCTTGACAAACTCAAGGTTTATTAACAACGGCACTGGTTAAAAAAAAAAGCTGCTGGAATTCAATTCCAACATGTGTAAGGCAATAAATATGAGGAAAGTGAAAAAGGTAGGCCAGAAGGGATCTACGCCATAAAGGGAAGGGAACTACGGGAATTGGACAGAAAGACTTGGGAGTGGATATAGTTCCAACCCCAAAATGCGAGTCACACACACAAACACGATACCATCAGCAGCATACGGGACGCTGGCAAACATATACAATCGTTTAGAAACCTAAATCATGACTCCTTCAAGGCAGTCTACACATTTGGTAGACAAATATTGAGATATGCAGCACCGGCAAGGAAACCGCACCTTGTGAAGCATGAAGCCTAACTTGAAACAGTACAAATGTTTAAGATACTTTTATGTACTCCGTACAGGAATACACCATCACACCACGCAGGCATACACTATCACACACGCACACACTGCCCAGGCATACACTATCACACACGCACACACTGCCCAGGCATACACTATCACACACACACACACCGCCCAGGCATACACTATCACACACAGACACACACACACACACACACACACACACACACACACACACACACACACACACACACACACACACACACACACACACACACACACACACACACACACACACACATCACGCAGGCATACACTATCACACACACACTCACACTCACACACACACACATACACACAACGCATCTATTCAATATGGGACGCCCTCTGTCTCCTCCAGGGCAACGAGACCACTCATGCATTACTCAAGCAACAACAGTTAAGTGACACAACAGAGGGCGTTGTCGTTGTGGCTGACCAACAGGAAAGTGGCAAGATGCCGTAACAACGTTGCCAGATACAAGATAAGGGTGTGGGAAGGCCATCTGTGCCATACACTCTGGCCAGTCTCCTCCCTGGATGAAATCTCATATAAAAATATTAATATTTGTTCAACTAATTCTGCTCTTGGGTGAAAATGTTAGTTAATGAGCTACAGTGATGAGCTCTGTCCACGTCTTCCGAGTTTGTTGATTATCCGGACCCGACGCTCAGTTCCGTTGTTTGAACTGGAATTAATTCGGTTAAGTGACCAGTTAAGTCGACACTCGTACTGTTCGCGAGGAAAGTTGACTTTATATTGGTGATTCCGGCAGTGATGATTATAAGCAATAATATTGGTAGTTAACGTTGTTTATTGATGAGGGTGATGGTGGCCATGGTGAGAATGATGGTGGTGATGGTGGTGGTGAACACAATACCCACCATACACTCTAGTATGGTCAAATCCACAAGGGCCGTGACGAGGATTCGAATCTACGTCCGGGAGCGTCCCAGACGCTGCCGTAATCGACTGAGCTACGACATGGTTAAAAGAGCCTGGTTTGTGCCTCGGAGAGGCTGTGGGATCCGGTAAGTTCAGTTGAACTTCGGTTTCAACTCTTTTGACCATGTCGTAGCTCAGTCGATTAAGGCAGTGTCTGGGATGCTCCCGGACGCAGGTTCGAATCCTCGTCACGGCCCTTGTGGATTTGTTCATTTGATGCATCACGTTATTGTGATTTCTGTGTGTAACTCTAGTATGGTATTGGGCTTCGAACCCACTATCAAATGCACAAAGAAATCACATCAGCATAATGTATGAATGAGAAAATCAGTAGGAGCCAGGAGGAGGGATTCGAACCTGCACACTGGAGACGCCTAAACACCCGCCTGACACCACTACACCAGGACATAGTAAAAAACAATGCAACGTGGGATTCCAATATATCCTCTGGGGGCTCCTGAGGGTTCCTGCTTTTCTCATTATTATTATTATTATTATTATTATTATTATTATTATTATTATTATACGAGAGTGTGTACTCACCTATTTGTGCTTGCGGGGGTTGAGCTTTGGCTCTCTGGTCCCGCCTCTCAACCGTCAATCAACTGGTATACAGATTCCTGAGCCTACTGGGCTCTATCATATCTACATTTGAAACTGTGTATGGAGTCAGCCTCCACCACATCTCTGTGTGTGTGACACACAAACAATGTGTGTGTTTGTCACTGTGTTTTTACAATACCTTGAGCCTGCAAATAAAGAATAAACAAAGATCTTTAATCATCACATCACAATAAACACAATTCCTCAGTGTTCTAACATTACTGATGACAGAAGGGCTGAGAGAGGGAGAGTCAGGATACGTAAAAAGTTGCAAGAGTTAGTTGGTGATGCAACACAGGTGGTCGAGCCGGGGGGGGGGAGGGGGTTGACCTGTGATGGGAGGGTAGAGGGGCCCGGGGGGGGGGGGGGGTAGGGAGGGCTCTAAAGGTCACACAAGTTGAGGTCAGGGAGAGGAAAGGTGAGGAAAACAGTGAGAGGCGAGTGTGTGTGTATTTTACTATTTACTATTAGTGTCTGCTGGATCGAGCTGTTAGCTCTTGGTCTCCGCCTTTCTAACCACCTGTTGTCTATATGTGCTGATTCCCGACTTATTTTTCTTTATCGTATCTTCTACATATATTTCTCTTACACACACACACACACACACACACACACACACACACACACACACACACACACACACACACACACACACACACACACACACACACACACACACACACACACTCCATTAGGTGAGTACACACACAGGCGGGACCAAAGAGCCAAAGCTCAACCCCCGCAAGCACAAATAGGTGAGTGCACACACACACACACACACACACACACACACACACACACACACACACACACACACACACACACACACACACACACACACACACACACACACACACACACACATCTCTCAGACAGCCCGCAGCAGTTGTTTAACTCCCAAGTACCTGCTTTCTTCTAGGTGAACAGAGGCATCAAGTGAAAGAAACTCTGCTCATTTGTTTCTTCCAAGGCTGGAAATCGAATCCGGACCCTTTGGACTTAGACTCCCAAGCACTGTCCAATCGGACGTGTGTGTACTCACCTAGTTGAGCTTGCAGGGGGTTGAGCTCTGCCTCTTTAGTCCCGCCTCTCGACTGTCAATCAGCTGGTGTACAGGTGGCTGCAACAGACGGTGTAGCAGCCGCCTGGACAGGTGTTGTGCAGTCATGTGTTTACTTACACATGTTCCGCCGCTTCTCCGCCTCCGAGACGGGACGGAGACGTCCAGGACATCACCAAGGTACGCAGTATGGTGACGTCACCCCGGGGTTGCCCTGGTGACGTCACCCTGGGGTTGCCCTGGTGACGTCACCCTGGGGTTGACTTGGTGACGTCACCCTGGGGTTGACCTGGTGACGTCACCCTGGGGTTGACCTGTGACGTCACCCTGTTCCGTTGCCCATCCACTGGGCACAATATCTATGAGTAACGCTAATTCAACGTTGAATTAACGTTAAGGGAAGGTGCATGGGCGTCACAGCAACAGCAATGATGAATACGAAGTGCGACGTCTGTGAGGGGCCCCCTGTGGCTTGGTGCCCCCCCACCCCACCTCAATCATCATCAAGGGGTTGATGATGTCACCGCGACATTCATCGTCTGAGGTTGACGTCGCCGAGGATCTATGGAACAACTACACTAGTCATTAGACCCCCAAATCTGTCCTTTCTCACTCCCCAGTAGGTCACCAGGACCCCGGGCAGGGTCAGCGTCCTCTTGCTCAGTGAAAGGTTGGTGTTGACCTCACCTTTCCTACCTACACGCCGGTGTGGGTGCTGACCCCAGGCTCATCAGCGCTGTGCCGAGAGTGTGTGGGCGTTCATGGGACGTGGGCGTGCGGGTGGTGGGCATTTCGGCGTGGTTGAGGGGATTTGGGTGTGGTGGGTGGTGTGGGAGCTTGTGGACGTCGGGTGTGGGGGTGGGGATGTGTGGGTGTGGACCAGGACGGTGTTGGAGTGGCGATTTGAGGACATGGAGGCGTGATTCATAAGTTGTGTGGATATGAGTGAGTGACTTCAGAGAGAGAGAGAGAGAGAGAGAGAGAGAGAGAGAGAGAGAGAGAGAGAGAGAGAGAGAGAGAGAGAGAGAGAGTGTACTTACCTAATTGTGCTTGCGGAGGTTGAGCTCTGGCTCTTTGGTCCAGCTTCTCAACCGTCGATCAAGAGGTGTACAGGTTCCTGAGCCTACTGGGCTCTATCATATCTACACTTGAAGCTGTGTATGGAGTCAGCCTCCACCACATCACTGCCTAATGCATTCCATTTGTCTACTACTCTGACACTGAAAAAATTCTTTCTAACTTCTCAATGGCTCATTTGGGCACTCAGCTTCCACCTGTGTCCCCTAGTGTGTGTGTGTGTGTGTGTGTGTGTGTGTGTGTGTGTGTGTATTTTATTTGTGCCTCTAGGACTTATTTTTGTGTATTATTTCAACTACAAACATTTTCTCTCCCCCCCCCCTAACCCCACACACACCTCTTCAGGAAGCAGCCCGTAGCAGCCGTCTAACACACTGGAACCATTTTACTGCTATGCAACAAAGGCATCAGTATTTTTTCTACCACAGACGTGGCCAGACACTTACAATGCTAACCAGCATATAAACATTTTCTTCTGTCCTACATGGACAGGGTTAGAGACCTGTTAAACATAATTCGGTGATTTATTGAACAATCAACCACAGAAGGTGATTGTAGTGCTTTTAAAATGCTAAGCTAACCTATAGACATAAGTACACAGATTTACGTCTGTCCAACATAAACAGTGTTCGAGGTGTCTTTTTACATAGTGTCATTAATGTGCGTTTACAAAGGTGAAATGCAATTCTGCCCAGCTTCCACATACCCTGTATACAAATACACACATATTACACATATCCACATATATATATATATATATATATATATATATATATATATATATATATATATATATATATATATATATATATATGTATATATATTATATATATATATATATATATATATATATATATATATATAATATATATATATATATATATATATATATATATATATATATATATATTATAAACCATTCAGGCTTGTTCGCATATATATATATATATATATATATATATATATATATATATATATATATATATATATATATACATATGTATATTTACATACACACACCTATGTCTCTCCTACTTTGACAGGGTAAGATAGCGTCAATAGAAACTAGTGCGATATTAAACAACTACTGAGGTGATTAAGATGCTTTTACAAGCTTAGGTTGTAGGTACATGCTTTGTATAACAGATGTATTACATATTGTAGTATAGGTACAATACATTGTGTAACAGATGTATACATTGTGTAACAGATGTATTACAGTCAATCTAGGGTACAAGTCCAATATATCATCAAGTGTTCCAGTACTCATATAGTAGTTACAGAGTTCAGCATACCTCAGCCCAGGAGGGCGAAAGTCAGTCAGTATTGGACATTCTACAATATAATGTTCAAGAGAGTGCATGTTTTCTCTTTCACAAAGTTGACACATTGTGTACTCGACATTTGGGTTTTGAGAAAGCTGCCAGATACGTCTATATCCCAGGCGTATTCTGGCCACTATAACATCACATTGCCGAGTTCTTGCTCTATTAGTTCCATATATAAATGTGGAAGAAACTCGAACCTGAAAATCGAACCGGGGTCCATGGCCTGTGACTCGTGAACGCTGTCCGCCCGGCCGCGAGGACCTTGGTGTGTTCACTCTTAGCAGTTATTCCTTACCAGATCTTCAACTTGTAAGTCCGCTTTTCAACTCTTGACTGTCTAACGCAGTGACTCACGCGTCCCGTCTGGTTCTTGTCATATCTATTTTTAGAAGTAATAACTTAGGTAAACTATTGGAATTTCCCCAAGTAATTATCTGCAGCTTACTGTCGGTACTTTTAAGAAGCGTTTCCTCACATCACAGTCGTTCATCTGCGGCGCTGCCTTCCCTGTAAGTCCTCAAGTTATCTCACTCACCAGCCTCAGTTCGTAGCCTTTGCAGCTCAGTCTCTTAATTTAGGGGCTTGGTCTTAAGCAGACCTCAGTGTTTTTTCACTCTGTGTCCAGTATGCGGTGGGTGTCCACACTGGTGCTGCATGCTCACGCACTGGTCTGACGTATGTGCAGTATGCGGTGGGTGTCCACACTGATGCTGCATGCACAGGCACTGGTCTGACGTATATGCAGTATGTAACATACTAAGAGTTTCCTTGTCCATAGCCGGGATTCAACTAGCAGTTACGCCTCTACTCACCAACCAGTTTGTCGTCTGTTAATCATCTTAGGCGGCTTTGTTTTTCATATATTACACAGTGTATGAGCTCCGACGCACCATAAGACTCTTTATAACAATAATAACAGTTGACTGGCCAGTTCTGATGCTCGTAAACTGTTCAATAAATGTACACAAAGCCGCCAAATTTTGACAAAGATATGGACCGGTTCGTAACCGGTAACCGGTTCAATGCTTGTTGAATCCTGGTACTGGTGGTCCCTGAAGGTTGCAGGGAGCGGTGTCATGACCTCTGCGAAGATCCTGTTAAGTTCCATCCTTTCGTTATGCAGTCTTTTGTCATGACCTTGCACTTATTAGGGTTGAAGTCCAACGACCACTTGTCTGGGAGCGCGCGCGTGTGTGTGTGTGTAACAGTTTATATACTGTGAGTTCAGCTGCGTGTGTGCGACAAGAATATTTACATACGTGTTTGAAAGGATGTGTGTGCGTGTGTGCGTGTACGTGAGAGAGCGTGTGTGTGTGCGTGTGTGTGTGTGTGTGTGCAGGGTTGGACTGCGTGGTCATGGAAGCGTAACGTATGTGTGAAAGGGAATATCTATGCGTGTGTAGATATTACGGTTGTGTGCGTATACGAATGTATCTGGCGAGTATGTGCGCACACTCGTGCTCTCTCGCATGTGTGTGTGTGTGTGTGTGTGCGCGCGCGCGTGTGTGCGAGCGCGTGCGGCAGAGAAGTACAAGGTGGACAAGTTTTTGTAAGAACCTCACCTGTAGGAACGCCAATATATACAGTCCTCTCGCCATACCACGTTTTTCTCCCTTCCAAGAGACGGGGTCGTGAGTAGTGTGATTTACCAGCAAACACAGTTTAGTGAGTCCTACCCCAGGGGGTCAGAGGGGGCGTCGGACACCTCACAGTGCAGCGGGCTGCTGGCCACTCACCCCTAGAAGAGCATTCAAGTGCTTTTACAATTGCAAATTGACTATTCCGTCCAGTATTTAAGATTTATGGTCTATCTTGCATTAATATGTGGTGTTGTGTAATGACCGTCTTGTGATACTCGTGTATGTAGAGTACAGTATATAGAGATTTTATTTTATTTGTAATTCAAGCAAGATATCTTTGCTGGGAGGCTGTACAATTTCTTCCCACGAGTCTTGAATGGTGAGACTCTTAGAGCTGAGGAACTTAAGATGATGTCAAGCATCACCTGTACCCGGGGGTGTACTGTACTACAGGCAGTACTTGCTGACTGTATCACTGTCAGGGTTACAGCAACAAATACAGACATGCCTGTATTGCCTAGGGAAGTGACGCTGACTTGAGGCGCTGGATAAGAGGTGAGGCGCTGGATTAGAGATAAGGCTAAGGATAAGAGGTGAGGCGCAGGATAAGAGGTGAGACGCTGGATAAGAGATAAGGCTCAGGATAAGAGGTGAAGCGCTGGATAAGAGGTGAGGCGTGGGATAAGAGATAAGGCTCAGGACAAGAGGTGAGGCGCTGGATAAGAGAAATTTGCAGAAGTATTCAGGAAAGCATTTGACAAAGCTGAGCTTTTGTCCATTGTTGTCATAAATAAGAGAGACCACGCTGGCAGTAAGGTGGATTCCAGGGCGGATATTACAGTATTGATCTATACTATACAGGAGTCAGTGTGCTGAACATATGATATAAGCGGAGCCTCACCCAGCGGCCGCTGTATGTAGCGCCTCACCCAGCGGCCGCTGTAAGCGGAGCCTCACAAGATAACAGGTGTCCAAGGTGCCGACTGGTCGTGAGTCGTCTTGAGTGTGTTCTCACGCTTAACTCTTTTTACTGTTTCTTCGTGTCACTTTTAAGCTTCCAGGAAGTGTTCGTCTTGACCATTACATACGCCGGAGTATGTAAAACACGCGCACACACAGCTTACACATCACACACACACACGCACACACACACACACACACACACACACACACACACACACACACACACACACACACACACACACACGCACACACACACACACACACACACACACACACACACACACACACACACACACACACACACACACACACACACACACACACACACACACACATGCATTAGGAAGTGATGTGGTGGAGGCTGACTCCATACACAGTTTCAAATGTAGATATGATAGAGCCCAATAGGCTCAGGAATCTGTACACCAGTTGATTGACGGTTGAGAGGCGGGACCAAAGAGCCAGAGCTCAACCCCCGCAAGCACAATTAGGTGAGTACAATTAGGTGAGTACACACGCGCACGCACACGCAGGCCTGATCTTAAATGATTCCCTGGCGAGGGGTGAGCTGCCCGTCAGCTGGAAGACTGCTAAAGGAATACCAAACAAAAGAGATTGCCAGGCTGGTCTCATCATTAGATGTTGTAATTAAATATCAGTATCAACACAGGCTCAGAGAAGGGAGGTCATACCTGAGAAACATATTGGAATGCCACGATGGCGATTGCTATACAGGAAAGGGAAGACTATCGGCTTGTCATGAAATATTCGGCACTGTCCCACACTAGAGTCTTCCAAGCACACTAAAGAACCAAGTTGGAGTGAGAGAGGCGGGACTTAACTCACGTGTAAGACCTCCTAGCATGCAAAGAGTGACAGTAAATGGATATAAATCCCACTGTAAAATGTCTTAAGTGGAGTCCCGCAAAGACCTTTGTAGGGACCAGTGCAGGAACCTGTGCAGGGACCTGTACAAGGACCTGTACAAGGACCTGTACAGGTCCGTGAGGTTAAATTAAAATTTAAATTGCCGTGAGGTCAGAAAAGTGGTCACTAGACTTCAACACCAGCAAACACAATGTCATGAGAATAAGGAAAGCTGAAATGAGGCCGATGCACTGCAAAGCGAAGTAAATGATTCTGCGTCAAAACTATTTGGTAATGGACGCTACACTCGCAAGATCATCAGAGCCACATATAAAAGTAATCGCATCAAAAGCATGTTACGCTGGAAACCATTATAACAAGGTTTCCTTCAAAATATTGTTTAAAACATATATTTGACCTTCAATACCAGCACGTAGCCCCACCTCAAAACCTCAAAGGTAAACTTGAGAGATCCAAAACTTCGCTATAATGCGAGTCTCAGAGACGAGAGAGCTAAGCTACAAAAATAGATTCAGGAGGGACATAATCCTGACCTACAAAATACTTAATATGTATCGCCATTATAGACAGAAGCTTGATGCTTTGGTTGAGCAATTTTTAAACGAGTGAACATGCTTGATCACTGGACATGCAGACGAGCAACATGTCAGAATGTACTTCTCCAGTTTAAGAGTCAGGGTCGTAGCTCTCCAGTTTTACCTGAAAGTATTGCACGAGTCAGAGGTCATTGCAGCTTACGAGGGTCATGTCATCTTACCGCACTCCAGGGTTTCAATATTCAAGTCAGTGTTGACAGTTGCAACAGTGTTGCATGTAGCGTCTGGTGAGGCGCCCCCTGGCTGGTGTAACATCCCCAGGCAACGAGGCTTTACCTTCAATATTGCAACTTATGCCCAGTGATGAGTGACGGGCACAGTGACGCTGCAACGGCCGCGGTGCAAAGTAACGTAAGCTCTCAACCACTGTGAAGGTTGGTGTGGGGGCGCAGTACCACGCTTCCAACCCCTGCTCCACCCCTCTACACCTGCCAGGAAGGTGTACCTGGCCTCCAGCTCCACCCGTCTACACCTGCCAGGAAGGTGTACCTGGCCTCCAGCTCCACCCGTCTACACCTGCCAGGAAGGTGTACCTGGCCTCCAGCTCCACCCGTCTACACCTGCCAGGAAGGTGTACCTGGCCTCCAGCTCCACCCGTCTACACCTGCCAGGAAGGTGTACCTGGCCTCCAGCTCCACCCGTCTACACCTGCCAGGAAGGTGTACCTGGCCTCCAGCTCCACCCGTCTACACCTGCCAGGAAGGTGTACCTGGCCTCCAGCTCCACCCGTCTACACCTGCCAGGAAGGTGTACCTGGCCTCCAGCTCCACCCGTCTACACTTGCCAGGAAGGTGTACCTGGCCTCCAGCTCCACCCATCTACACCTGCCAGGAAGGTGTACCTGGCCTCCAGCTCCACCCGTCTACACCTGCCAAGAAGGTGTACCTGGCCTCCAGCTCCACCCGTCTACACCTGCCAGGAAGGTGTACCTGGCCTCCAGCTCCACCCGTCTACACCTGCCAGGAAGGTGTACCTGGCCTCCAGCTCCACCCGTCTACACCTGCCAGGAAGGTGTACCTGGCCTCCAGCTCCACCCGTCTACACCTGCCAGGAAGGTGTACCTGGCCTCCAGCTCCACCCGTCTACACCTGCCAGGAAGGTGTACCTGGCCTCCAGCTCCACCCATCTACACCTGCCAGGAAGGTGTACCTGGCCTCCAGCTCCACCCGTCTACACCTGCCAGGAAGGGCAAGTAAACCTGAGGCAAACACCAACGCTGTCATTGTTTGTGTTTGTTTGTTGACCAAACTCGCGTGCCTTGAACTGACATGCGGTGTGTTGACTGTTGTGTGAGTGTTGCTTGACCCCCCTCCCTCCCTCTCCCTCTCCCTCTCCCTCTCCCTCTCCCTCTCCCTCTCCCTCTCCCTCTCCCTCTCTCTCTCTCTCTCTCTCTCTCTCTCTCTCTCTTTCTCTCTCTCTCTCTCTCTCTCTCTCTCTCTCTCTCTCTCTCTCTCTCTCTCTCTCTCTCTCCTTATATATGCACAATTGTATATTATCTGTCATAGTCAGATAAGACCTATGGTTGGTTGTCTGGTAGGCCAAGTGGAGAGACAGGTAGGGAAGCAGCCAAGTTGGGAGACAGGTATAATTACATATATTTGATTCACTAGCAATTTGTCATGAAGAAATTTGGTGTTTGGTTGGCAGGCTGAATGAGTAGCTGGGGGGGGAGAGGCTGGCACGGACCCCCTCCTCCTGTATTACCGAGCATGTCACATAAAGATGTCACTGGTGGGTAACTGCCCTCCGGCCTAGCACGGCTCCCCCGGTGTGCCCGGCCAGCGGGTCCTGGCGGCCAGTAACTCTGCCCCCAGCAGTAACATCCCTTCATCTGCAGGCAATTACCAACCTGAAGAGTTATTGGTTTTCCTCGTTGTGTGTAATTATTACTCTTTAGGATGATTTCTGATAAGAGCTTCTGGGTAAGATAGGAGGAGTCGTGGGGTCCCTGGATGTAAACATAACTTTGTCTGAGAGCATGAAGAAGATACGCACCCTGTAGTAGTGTCCACCAGCTTAGTTATCTTGAGTTGATTTCGGGGCTTTTTTAGTGTCCCCGCGGCCCGGTCCTCGACCAGGCCTCCACCCCCTAGGAAGCAGCCCGTGACAGCTGACTAACTCCCAGGTACCTATTTACTGCTAGGTAAAAGGGGACATAGGGTGAAAGAAACTCTGCCCATCGTTTCTCTTCGCGCCCGGGATCGAACCCGGGACCACAGAATCACGTGTCCAGCGTGCTGTCCGCTCGGCCGGCCGGTTATGATAAAGCTGCTCCTCCACTGTAACACATGATTTGAAGCGTCTTATCTGTTGAGAAATTTGACTGAGGGCCACCATAATTTGTGGCCTCGACGGGGACAAGAAGCCGGTGGATTGTCGAAGGTCCTCTTATTATTCATGATGTTTTTTCCATCTGAATTTTAAACTGATTTGGTACTTTCGGCTTTGGCAAGCGGGTGATTTCCTAGGCTTAATACCCTTTTGAGATCACAACACTGTTGTCTTACACTGTGACTTGGTGGAGTGTTGAGCTGGAAGCTGTTGATCCTTGTGTACGTAACGTTGTTTTTTTTTTAAGAATTAATATCTTCCATTTTGTTCGGTATTTAAAAAGTTTTGATGAGATCAGCCCTATTATGTACGATTTGCTATGTTGTTTGTACTGAAGTCCTTAACAATATACTGTTTTTATTATCACAAGGAAAATTAAATTTTCAGTTTCAATTTGACAAAACGGAAAGTAAAATAGAAATATTGTGTCATTCTCGAGCACCGTAAAACAACGCCGTCTTGACTCGGAAACTCGAGGGTGCCAATTATTGTTTTTGTGCCATATAAACACAGGCATGTCTGGCAGTGAGTATGTTGCTCGCTACTTGCATGTTGACGATACACTGTGCCTGTGTTGGGCTGCTTCACCGAGGTCTCCTTCAAGGCCACGTACAGCTCAGGCTTCGTGAGATGTAGCAAACCTGAATAGGTACCCCATCAACCAGGTAGAACTGAATAGAACTGAATAGTACACGGTACAACTGAATAGAACCCCATCAACCAGGTAGAGTTAACGGGGAGATACAGAGATACAAAGTTATAAACAGAGTACCTTACCTAGCGATGATTTCGGGGTTCATCGTCCCCGCGGCCCGGTCCCCGACCAGGCCTCCTGGTTGCTGGATTGGCTGTTGTCAACCTTTTCCAGTTTTTTTGTCAACAGCCTTTTCAACCAGGCTGTTGAACGCGGTTGCTCGCAGCCTGACGTATGAATCACAACCTGGTTGATCAGGTATATATTAGATAGGAGGTATCTTGAGGCTATCTTGAGATGATTTCGAGGCTTTAGTGTCCCCGCGGCCCGGTCCTCGACCAGGTCTCCACCCCCAGGAAGCAGCCTATGACAGCTGACTAACTCCCAGGTACCTATTTTACTGCTAGGTACGGTTAAAGTGTAAAATACCTATAGTAAGTTATGTGCAATATACGTCTAGTGAATCATGTCAAATAGTATTACGATACAAAAGAAAGGGAACAATCAGCTCGTGAACCAGAACCCACTAATTGTGACAAGCGACACATTCTATGGACACGGACGGGGTGGGTGGTGGGCCCTCGAGATGGGCAACAGATTATAGCCGACCATAACTTTGTATTCGCTGTGTTAAAGTTATATTCTCAACACTAGTGTTACACTCACCCTTATGATGACATTGTGGCACAAGGTGAGGGGTAGCCCTCGCCTCCCTTCACCGCTACACCCTCCGCAAACACTCAGTGGCAACAAGTGTATTGTGATGTTAAGGGAAGGCCAACTTCAGGAATCAGAGAGAGAAAGTGATGTTAGAGTGGCCACCACGTCAGCACAAACACCGGAGGTACACATAAACAAGGTAACATGTGCGCCATATAAGAAGCTGGCAAATATTTGAACCTTACTTAAAAACCTAAATAAGGACTTTTCAAGGCAATTTACGCAGCCTACATTAGACCAATATTGGAACATGCAGCGCCGACCACGTATCCATCTTGTAAAGCACGAAACACAATATATAAAAAAGGTTGTAAAAATGATTCGTACTAGAACTAAGAGGGGTTGCTACGAGGACGTATTAAGAGAGTTAATGATCACAAAATTACAGGAGAGAAGAAACTAAGTGCATATGATCACAACATAAAAAATACTACGGGGGAATAGGCGAAGCGAACAAGGACAGCATCTTTAAACTGTGAGATAATTTGTAGCTACCACAACTCCCTCACGGATCTATCACAACTACCACAACTCCCTCACGGATCTATCACAACTACCACAACTCCCTCACGGATCTATCACAACTACCACAACTCCCTCACGGATCTATCACAACTACCACAACTCCCTCACGGATCTATCACAACTACCACAGGTAGCTACCACAACTCCTTTTAATATCTACCGCAACTCCCTCACGTTGTAACAGCTTAATTGTTCATAGTTATGTATTCTTAATAAATTGGCTTGTATAGACGCGCGTGTGCGTGCTCGCACAACTAGAAAGATATTAAGTTTTTTACTAATTTTATAATTTCTTGATCGAAATACTTTCTTTGGGTGTTCCCCCCCCCCCCCCCCACTCCTTCCCCCAGCTTCACAATTGTGCACTTTCGGTCTGGTCTTGACATGACACTTCAGTACTAGGGGGGGGGAGATTAAAATGTGTTACGTATAACTTGTATGTAGAGTTCCATATTACGGTTACCCAGTTAAAGAATAAATTCTGTGTACAAAATCTTTGTATGTTGAAGGTAGTAGTGAAGATTTATAGGGTCAGCTATGTCATCAGCCGGGAAATTAGTACATAGAAAGAGTGGCTGACTTTAGGGAACTGGCACCACCGTCCTTAGGTCAGGTCGCCAGAGCAAGGCTCTATTTTAGTTAATATTGACTGTGAAAGGGTATTACTCACAAGTTACAGCCCCACTCCTGTGCCAGGTAAGTCCACTACGGGCTCACCATAACCCGTGCTACTTAGAACTTTTTGTTCCCAGTAGCTGAATCTAAAACAACAACGGGTATTACTCAGTTTTGAGAGTATTGTATATCGGGGACTTGCTCCGAGCTGTTCACAAAGAAAGGAGATAGTTCTCCTTTCTTTGAAAGAAAGGAGTAGTTCTTTCTACAGTAACGAGTGTCAGGAGAAAGGGCAGATGAGTTTCATTTTGAAGAGGAACTAGTTTGTGTGTGTTAGGTTGCATGACACACCCAGTCAATAACGGTCATGCGGCTGTAAGAATTACGACTGACCATCTTGGTTATAATTCTGTAACGTATAGAGGAAATTCAAGCATTACTCAGTATTGTAGTCAGTAATCAACCTTGCTCAAGTGTCTATGTAATTACCATCAGCGGGCCCTAAGCCTCTGGCTGGCCCACTAAGTGTTGCTTGTTTTTTTACTTGGGCGGAGTATGAGTACTTACGACTCGTATGGTCGCTTCAGTAAGATTTTGCCATATGTGTTTAACAACTTCTTCTGCTCTGTTCAATCTAAGTTGAAATCTTAATGGGTTTGTAACTGTGCACTGTGTTAGATAATGTTCCAGTGGTCTGTCTGGCATTTCTCCACAGGGCTAGTGACCGCTTGGATTACAACATCCTCCCTTGTTATTTAATTATTTAAGCTGCATTTCAAAGTAAGTTCATCCCTTCTATTGCAAAATTAGGGATACACACTCTGGGTATTCGGGAGGCAAATTGATTGTCCCTTCTATCAGTCAATTAGTGTACTGACGTCGGCGTCAGGACTAGAAGGTGGTGGTGGTGGTCAAGATCTCTTAGTGAGTTGCTTGTAGCTGATAGGCAGAGTTTCCCTGTTTTGTGGTACCTTGGGGATCGAACACCAAGGTTACAGGGCATCACTGGACTGAAGGTTACAGTAAGAATAAACGGTGAACAACAGAACCGTTAAATAACGTCCAGCTAAAACAGAGAAGTGAGGTTTTAGCGTGGTACCCATTGCAACGTATCTACCACAACTCCCTCACGTATCTACCACAGCTCTCTCACGTATCTAGCACAGCTCTCTCACGTATCTACCAGAGCTCTCTCACGTATCTACCACAGCTCTCTCACGTATCTACCGCAGCTTCCTCACGTATCTGCCACAACTACCACATTAGCTACCATAACACTATCTTTGTTACCAATAAAGACATTAACGTTATTTTACTCATTTTATAATGTCTTGCTCGAAATACTTTTTTGGGCTACTTCCGCCCCCCCCCCCCAGCTTCACTTCCTTTAACCCCGGTAATCCCCCCCCTCCCCGCGCCCCAGAGAGTTTCCCCTCATCCCAACTTGCACACCAGCCAACACACTATAAAATGTTAAAATGTTGCCACATTCTCCCCCAGCAACCACTTGGGCTGGACGGTAGAGCAACAGTCTCGCTTCATGCAGGTCGGCGTTCAATCCCCGACCGTCCATTGGTTGGGCACCATCCCCCCCCCCCCCTCCCAAATCCTTATCCTGATCTCTTCCAAGTGCTATATAGTGGTAATGGCTTGGCGCTTGCCCCCTGATAATTTCCTCCTCCTCCCCAGCATCTCTCCAAGGCTGGGAGCCGACGACTGGTCTCATCTCCCTCGCTGGGAACCTCAAAACTCTCGTATTTCTCACCGGCGGAGACATAATAACATCTACCGCCATGAACCACTGTTAACACAATTGCTTTCGAGAGTTTTCACACACGACGACTTAAATTACCGCGCTGTGTGATGGCGGTTCCCGACGCTGTCAACGGTCTGGCTACCCGCGCTCCGCCCGGCAGCCTCGTGCGCTCCGCCCGGCAGCCCCGTGCGCTCCGCCCGGCAGCCTCGTGCGCTCCTCCCGGCAGCCCCATGCGCTCCGCCCGGCAGCCTCGTGCGCTCCGCCCGGCAGCCTCGTGCGCTCCGCCCGGCAGCCTCGTGCGCTCCGCCCGGCAGCCTCGTGTTGTTGTCTCCTGACTGAGGACGTTTACAAGATGTTATGTTAACATTTTCGTTCTCTATGCCTTATCTCAAATAAGTAATAAGATTAAAAGTATAAAATATAATTGTATGTTAATGTTATCGCAAAATAATGCGTGATATGTGGCATAAAGCCTATAAAGCCTACCATTAAAGTGTGTCTGCGGGAACATACTTCGCAGGACCGCAGACCTGACCACCTGCCATGGAGCTCTGCAGGGAGAGAATTCATCAAGCATTTTTACATTCATTTATGACACCTGTGCATCTTTCCTCAATCATAACGGCTTTGTTTATATTTACTAAGCAGATTATGAGCTCTGAAGCATCACGAGGCTATTTATATTACCTGGATGTTAAACGATTTGGCGGGTCGTATTCCGGGGAACATACCTTGAGGTTACCTTGAGGTGCTTCCGGGGCTTAACGTCCCCGCGGCCCGGTCGTCGACCAGGCCTCCTGGTTGCCGGACTGATAAACCAGGCAGTTGGACGCGGCTGCTCGCAGCCTGACGTATGAGTCACAGCCTGGTTGATCAGGTATCCTTTGAAGGTGCTTATCCAGTTCTCTCTTGAAAACTGTGAGGGGTCGGCCAGTTATGCCCCTTACCCGCATAAACATAGGATTAAGGACCGGACTGAAACGCTACACGTGCTAGTGGCTGTACAAGAATGTAAATGTAGAATGTAAACTTGCTTATGAAAACTTTCCAGACACCAAGCAAAACGCCGTAAGAGAGGCTAACGTCGTCTATACCTTCACATGCCCACTTGGGGACTGTCAGCTCCAACGATCTCAGTATATAGGCAAGACAACAACGTCTCTCTCTCTCTCTCTCTCTCTCTCTCTCTCTCTCTAGGCGATTAACAATGAACAAACAACAGGGCTCCATCAAGGAGCATATATTATCCACACACAACCAGATCATCGCCAGAGACATCTTGACAAGCAACACTGAAATAATCGACAGATATAACGACAGCAGGAGACTGGACCTCAGTGAGGCACTTTCTACCCACTTCAAGACCTAGAGCCAACGCAGAGACAGCATCCAATGACCCTACCTAAGGAACATAAATTTAATTCCCAATTAATACCCATGATACATTTATACATTGATACATTTAATACCGAATTAAAAACCTATGTTATGCCATTCATTCACTTGAATGAATGGCATCCACCTCACCCAAAGAGAATATAATCCGATGTTAAACACGGTAACACCTCCAAGTTTTTCACAGATTAAGGAGCAAATCAAGAAGAAAATACTCCCAACTATCAAAAGTCGTCACAGAGCCAAAGTAGCGGAAGGAAGATCCACTGCGATATGGTACGAACAAGCCACTGGGTACTACTCTTTCAAGCCTGGCAAAAAGATATCCAGAGACATTGCAGTAGCCATACACAGACTCAGACTTGGTTACAAGTGCTGTTGGGAGGTAATAAACCCAATAGTTAAAGTTATATCTGTGGAACAGAGGCAGAGGCGCCACTATTGCACTACTTACTGGAATGTGAAGCTACTGAAGCCCTGCGCATCAAACTCAACATTAATCCAACGACAGCAGCTGCATTAGATGCACATTCCACCGCGACAACAATGATAAGAAAAGCCGTTGAGGAATGGGACTCACTAGTGAACATTCTACATCTACATCTGCCACCAAGATAATGTTATTAAAACAAGACTAAAACCAGTGCACTAAAACAGAAGCGAAAAAGAAACAGTTAAAAAGGAGAAAACCCCACCTCCATTTAAAACTTTGACCCAAATATCTCAGTAACAAGGTTATCGCGAATAACCGAACTCAATAACGGGCTCACCATAGCCCGTGCTACATGGACATTTCGTTCTGAGTAGCTAAATCTAAAACAACAACAACAACACAGTAACATTTTACGGGCTATGCATGCCCGCGCCACCTCTTGGGTGGCTTAATCTTCATCAATCAATCACGGTAACATTGTCTTTGAAAATGTATGGTGTACCTTGCAAAATGGATCCCTAGGCGGCAGACTGTAATAAAGTGTGTGAAAATGAACTTTGGAGAGTTAATTTTTCAACTTCCCTCGACAGTGAAGAAAAATATAAGAAATATTGAGAAGATTCGTGTTAGAATAATTAATCTTACCCTTTCGGTCATGAAAGAATGAAACTGGCAACAGTGTGCTTTAAAATCCTTTGCTGTTTACAGCCCGGGAGTTGCCTTTCCATTACGAAGAAGCCAGTTACCCTGTAACAGGCGGTTACAAGGTAACAGGCTGTAAGCCTGTTACCCTGTGACAGGTAAGCCTGTTACCCTGTGACAGCCTGGCCATCCAGGCTTACCCTGTAAGCCTGGATGGCCAGACTTACCCACTCCAGTACTAGTTACTCAAGGGTGAGAGAACTATGCTGTAGAAGACTAGGTACAGGGAAGTGGATCATACTCTTCCCATTAAGCAGGGACACGGGAGGGAAAAAAGGGATCTAAGGGGAGGTGTAGGGGGAAGCTGCCCCCCCCCCCCCCCCTTCCAGGGTGTATAGACTCCTGGGGGTGAGCAAATCCACAAGGGCCGTGACGAGGATTTGAACCTGGGGATGTCTGTCCAACCTATCCTCGACGTCATTGGTGTAAGAGTATTTACACCATTAGTGTACCTTGTGTTTACGTACCGGTGTTGCAGTTGGGACAGCTGGCACCGTCGTGACGTCACCAGCGAGTAGTACAGTGCCGCTGGTGACGTCACGACGGTGTTGCAAGCTCCCTGCACAGTATAACCAAAGATTGTGTTGCAAGCTTCCACCACAGGTCTCATGGTGCATTGTGTTGAGATCACACCACTGAACATGCTCGAGAATGTGACGACATCACCTACCCGGAATGCAAAGAAAAAAAACAATTGGTGGAGGGCTGTAAACAATCCCAGTGTTGCCAGATCTCGCCCCACAAGAATATCACCATGATCACTTGACCTATCATAACAGATCAGGTTAATTATACAGTTGACTTTTTTCTTACCGTGAGAAAGTATGCAGTAGTGTCATCCCACGTACCAGGGCACCCAGTGTGTGTGTGTGTGTGTGTGTGTGTGTGTGTGTGTGTGTGTGTGTGTGTGTGTGTGTGTGTGTGTGTGTGTGTGTGTGTGTGTGTGTGTGTGTGTGTGTGTGTGTGTGTGTGTGTGTGTGTGTATTCACCTAGTTGTGTTTGCGGGGGTTGAGCTTTGCTCTTTCGGCCCGCCTCTCAACTGTCAATCAACTGTTTACTGACTACTTTTTTTCTCCACACCACACACACACACACACCAGGAAGCAGCCCGTGACAGCTGTCTAACTCCCAAGTACCTATTTACTGCTAGGTGAACAGGTGCATCAAGGTGAAATAAACTCTTCCCATTTGTTTCCGCCTCTACTGGGAATCGAACCTGGGCTATTAGGACTACGACCCCTGAGCGCTGTCCACTCAGCCGTGAGGCCCCACGGCCGAGCGTGTGTGTGTGTGTGTGTGTGTGTGAAATATATGTTGTAAATTTCATAGAAGAAAATTATGTCGGGAGTTAGTACATAAGACAACCGACGGTTAGGAAAGGCGGGGTCCGAGAGCTAAGAGCTGGATCCTGGAGACACTACAAGTAGACACTACAAGACTAACCACACCCACTCATGTATATGGCCGACCCATCACAACCACAACAGTGACCCCCCACACCTCTTAACCAACAACTCTACACTCATCATTCCAAACCAATATTAACCCAGATCTTTCCTGAGTCGAAACTTTACCAACTTGAATTCTTTGTTTCGTGCTATATTTGTAAATATATTTGTATAGTATACGTCTCCTCCCACTAACTTAATGCGTCTCGAGAGTTTGTCAGTCAAGTTTTCTTGTTCGCTCTTATTTAAGGAAGGTTACCGTCTCTGAACACCTTCAAGTGAACTTAATACTAGTGAAGTGAGCCGCACGGCCTAGACATGACCGGCCTGGCCCAATATTACGCTACAACACTTAGTGAGGTGAGCTAGCCACTTGGGCTGGACGGTAGAGCGGCGGTCTCGCTTCATGCAGGTCAGTGTTCAATCCCCGACCGTCCAAGTGGTTGGGCACCATTCCTTCCCCTCGTCCCATCCCTAATCCTTATCCTGACCCCCTTCCAAGTGCTATAAAGTCGTAACGGCTTGGCGCTTTCCCCTGATAATTAAAAAATTAGTGGGGTGAGCCGCACGGCCTAGACATGACCGGCCTGACCCAACATTACGCTACAACACAACATGTCATTACTGAAGCTCTCAGATATGAATCCCGGAATGCTGCGTCGTAATTCCTCGTGTCGGCCCTTTCACTAATTCTTCAGATACTCATGTTTGATCCGCCACTTTTTTATCTGTTTACTGCACCTGTTTGTACTGCCTCTCAGGGGGCACTGATTACCTTCTCTGATACTCGCTCTGGCTCTGAGTGTGTGTTGTTATTGACCAGTAAGTGTACCTTCCATTCTCCTGGACTGTGAAGTAAGTGTAATTACACTTATTAAGTAAGTGTAATTTCGCTATGTGCTTGGACGCGGCCTCGTCTGGTTACGTTACCCGTGTTGACGGGTTCTTCAGGTTCTACAGTGTTCACGGGTTCTTCAGGTTCTACAGTGTTCACGGGTTCTTCAGGTTCTACAGTGTTCACGGGTTCTTCACCGACCGCTCAACGCTGGACACGTGACTCGGGGACTAGTAACTCACCATGTGTTGGGAGGCCGCATAGTTAACATTTATTTTCATTATTAAAAATTTCTTGGATTTGTTTGTCTCGCTCCCCGGATGCACCCGGGTACTGCCGGGTACTCCATACAATAATAATAATAATAATAATAATAATAATAATAATAATAATAATAATTAATACACAGACAGTAATTACATTAACGTGACTCCATCTGTGAGAAAATGCGTAGGAACAGTCATGAGGGTTCGAACCTAAGCGGTGGGTGTTCCCAGGCGACTAGACCACCACATGGATAAGGATCGCTACCTGGAGTTCTACTGAACCCACAAGGATTTTCCTGAAGTCGGATATTGAAGCCGGCTTCAGTAGAATTTCCTCCGGCTTCAGTAGAAGCCTCAGGAAATCCTTTTGGGTTCAGTAGAACTCCAGGTTGCAATCCTTATCCATGTGGTGGTCTAGTCGCAAGAATCGTGTGCCTGGAGACACCCACCGCTTAGGTTCGAACCCTCATCACTGCTCCTACGAATTTTCTTATTAATAATAATATTTATTTACAAGAGGTACAATGGGTATATGAGATTACATAAGATTGGTATTTTTACATTTCTGCAAAGCCACTAACACGCATAACGTTCCGGGCAGGTAATATATCTAGCAACAATATAAGTGTTTATTTGGCTTAGAAGCACCATAATATAGAATAACAGAAGAGCCTTGAGTGCTAAATTACCCATGGATATATTAACACTGTCAGTTACAACACAAAATATTAAAAAAGATAGAATTATGTTAGGGTGTGTAGGAGCAATGCAACACTCAGAGGAGCAACTTAACAGCCCCGGCAGTAACGCGCCCCGCCGCCAGGGGCGCAACACTGACTGGCAACTTCACGCTCATACATGTGATACTGGAGGTGCCATACAACGCAACCTATTTATTTATATTAATGTTTTTGTTTCGTCTGCAGGTGAGTGGCCGCTCCGTGGTGACACTGAGACTGTTGTCTGGGTGACTCTGAACGGTAATGTATCTCTTCAGGTTATCGTAGTTATTACTTTACTCTCGTCGTCTCCATCTAATCTGATTGTTTATTCTTTCTTCTCAAATTTTAATGAGTATTTCAGTTTAACTCTTTGTGTATTTCGCTTAGTCCTCAACACCGTAAGCGAACACTGGCTCACAAAATATGTGCATATATGTGTGTGTACTCACATATTTGTGCCTGAAGGATCGAGCTCTAGCTCTTGGACCCCGCATTTGTAGCCGTTGGTTGTCTAATGCAATGACTCCTGGCTTATTTTCCTATCATACCTGTTTTTTTTTAAATTTATTAATGGAGTTTGCCTCTACAACCTGCTCCTTTAGGTCATTCCATTTACTCACTACTTTACGGTAAAGGAAAACTTTCTATCATCTCTATTACACATCTGAGTCTCAAGCTTCCATCCGTGGCCCCTTGTTCTGTTTACATTCATTGTAAACAATTCCTCTGTTTCCACCCTGTGTGTTAGTGTGTGTGTTTGTGTGTGTGTGTGTGTGTGTGTGTTGTACTTGCGGGGGATGAGCTCTGGTTCTTTGATCCCGCCTCTCAACTCTCAATCAATTGGTATACAGGTTCCTGAGCCTATTGGGCTCTATCAAATCTACATTTTAAACTGTGTATGGAGTCTGACTCCACCATATCACTACTTAATGCACTTCATGTGTGTGTATTATATATATATATATATATATATATATATATATATATATATATATATATATGTCGTACCTAGTAGCCAGAACTCACTTCTCAGCCTACTATGCAAGGCCCGATTTGCCTAATAAGCCAAGTTTTCCTGAATTAATATATTTTCTATAATATTTTCCTTATGAAATTATAAAGCTGCCCTTTTCACTATGTATGAGGTCAATTTTTTTTTATTGGAGTTAAAATTAACGTAGATATATGACCGAACCTAAAAAAACCTACCTAACCTAACCTAATCTATCTTTATAGGTAAGGTTAGGTTAGGTAGCCAAAAAAAGCTAGGTTAGGTTAGGTTAGGTAGGTTAGGTAGACGAAAAAACATTAATTCATGAAAACTTGGCTTATTAGGCAAATCGGGCCTTGCATAGTAGGCTGAGAAGTGAGTTCTGGCTACTAGGTACGACATATATATATATATATATATATATATATATGTCGTACCTAGTAGCCAGAACGCACTTCTCAGCCTACTATGCATGACCAAATTTGCCTAATAAGCCAAGTTTTCCTTAATTAATATATTTTCTCTATTTTTTTTCTTATGAAATGATAAAGCTACCCATTTCATAATGTATGAGGTCAATTTTTTTTTATTGGAGTTAAAATTAACGTAGATATATGACCAAACCTAACCAACCCTACCTAACCTAACCTAACCTATCTTTATAAGTTAGGTTAGGTTAGGTAGCCGAAAAAGTTAGGTTAGGTTAGGTTAGGTAGGTTAGGTAGTCGAAAAACAATTAATTCATGAAAACTTGGCCTATTAGGCAAATTTGGCCATGCATAGTAGGCTGACAAGTGCGTTCTGGCTACTAGGTACGACATATATATATATATATATATATATATATATATATATATATGTCGTACCTAGTAGCCAGAACGCACTTCTCAGCCTACTATTCAAGGCCGGATTTGCCTAATAAGCCAAGTTTTCATGAATTAATTGTTTTTCGACAACCTAACCTACCTAACCTAACCTAACCTACCTTTTTCGGCTACCTAACCTAACCTAACCTATAAAGATAGGTTAGGTTAGGTTAGGTAGGGTTGGTTAGGTTCGGTCATATATCTACGTTAATTTTAACTCCAATAAAATAAAATTAACATCATACATAATGAAATGGGTAGCTTTATCATTTCATAAGAAAAAAATTAGAGAAAATATATTAATTCAGGAAAACTTGGCTTATTAGGCAAATCGGGCCTTGCATAGTAGGCTCAGAAGTGCGTTCTGGCTACTAGGTACGACATATATATATATATATATATATATATATATATATATATATATATATATATATATATATATATATATATATATATATATATATATATATATATATGTCGTACCTAGTAGCCAGAACTCACTTTTCAGCCTACAATGCAAGGCCCGATTTGCCTAATAAGCCAAGTTTTCATGAATTAATATATTTTCTCTAAATTTTTTCTTATGAAATGATAAAGCAACCCATTTCATTATGTAAGAGGTCAATTTTTTTTTATTGGAGTTAAAATTAACGTAGACATATGACCGAACCTAACCAACCCTACCTAACCTAACCTAACCTATCTTTATAGGTTAGGTTAGGTTAGGTAGCCGAAAAAGTTAGGTTAGGTTAGGTTAGGTAGGTTAGGTAGTCGAAAAGCAATTAATTCATGAAAACTTGGCTTATTAGGCAAATCGGGCCTTACATAGTAGGCTCAGAAGTGAGTTCTGGCTACTAGGTACGACATATATATATATATATATATATATATATATATATATATATATATATATATATATATATATATATATATATATATATGCCATATAAGTACCTTCAAAACCCACGAGTATCTTAATAATAATAATAATAATAATAATAATAATAACAACAGTGAAGGTGAAGGAAAGACTCATTACATGTATAATTGTAACATTAAATCATTGATTTTCTAATAATTAATTTACATATGGATTGGATCCTTCTTTGACCTCCATTAAAACACTACGGAAATGTAGTAAGTTTCTTCAGTAATAACGAGACATCAGCGAGCATGTTAGCGGAGTGATGGATGAGGCTCCGGGCGGTGGTGGGCTGCTCCGCCCACCACCCACCACAACACACCGGGATAGTACGACATGTGGTGTATGTCTGCCTGCTGCAGGCCGGTCTGCTGGCCGTTATCGCTGCGGGGTTATACTTACCTCGCCGTGATTATGAAGAAACAGATCTAGCTCTTAGGAATCGCTATTACTAGCAGAGTGGGTCAGGTAGTGGGCCTTCACCTAGTCGGCCTAGGGTGATGTACTAAGTATGTAGTGTTTACAGAGTGTAAGGATGACTCCACGACGAGCACGACGTATAGTCACCCTGAGTGACGACACATACTCACGAGCCTCGAGTCCATGTCCAGAGACAGCACTAGTCATCCATCAGCCCTGACAGTTACCTGGCCGTTCACACAGTTCTCAACCCTCCTGGGTCATTGAGGAGACCTCACTAACATCTCATATGGCCCCATTCAATTATGCTTCACTAGGCTTGGTACGTTCTTCCAGATGTTAAATTACCTCTCATTTGATTCGGTTCGTTCAAGTGTGGTGTTAAATTGCCAGTAACTTTACGTGCGCTCATTCAGGTGTTAATATTAAATTGGAGCTCATCTGATTCCAGCCGGTCCGTTCGCTGAGGCCAGGGGGTTCAGTTAAGGTACCTGTTTTGGTCAACTTGATAAGTGCGTTTGTTAACTGTTAAATACGTATCTCGCTCAGCAGCCGTCACCATTATCACACACCACTTGATAATGGTTCACGACGGACCGAAACGTCGTCGCTTCTCCATCTTGTGATGTGTTGTTTGGTCATCATATCTTCAGCCACTCCACCTTTAGTATTCTGGAAAGTTTTATTGGAAATTATTTAGGATTTTGTGTGGTATGTTTTTCATAACTGCAATTGTTGGTCTGTCGTTGGCTTCCTCAGCTTTGTTGACCTGGTACATTTTATAATTTAATAATCTTTGCCTTTTTCCCCCTGCCTCTTTCAATGGCTGTTAAGGAACATTACATCGGGGTCGATGTCTCTATATAAGTTGCTGAGTTGAGTTGCTCCGTGTGAAGTCCAACTTAGTACATTATGCTGCAGTGTTTTAGTGACTGGATGGTCCAGTTAAACTCTTGGGTTGGTTTCACCTTGTGGTTGTCTGTACCTGTGGCGTGTCCAGTGTTCAGGTCGTTAAGCTTGCTGCTGTTCATACGTCGGATGGTTTAGTGACTCGTGGTGAAATGTTCCGACATTATGACAGTGTAAACAACAATCTTGGTGGTCATGGGAAGATTGTGTGCACATCTAATTCTATTTCACTGTACACATTCTTGAAGGGTTTTTCGGTCAACTGTGAAAATCTTTTCTGTAGAAAACATTCGATCCTATCAAGGAATCTCCACGGAGTCCTGAGTTCCTGCGTCACTGGATGTGTGGTTAATTATGTTGCTTCAGTTACTAGGTCGATCTCACTTTCATTGCTATAATCCTCTACTTGTGGATGATGCTCTGGTGCTTGTACTATTTGGTCCTCTACAGGGGTATCATTACTGATGATTGCTTCATTTCTAATATCTCCAGTTGGTTCGTTGCCACCTTCTGCGTTGGTTGCTACTTGTTCCTGTTCGGAGTTGGTGGCACGAGGAGTGTTGATAATGTTGCTCACTGTTAAGGCTTTTATGATGTTAATGGAGGGAGAATTGTCTGGGAAATTCACGCCAGGAAGCCCATTTGCGTTATGTGTTTCTTTAATAGTGGCTCCTAATGATCGAGGGGTTGATACGTTGGTCAGGCGGGCGCACCGCGCACTCTACGACTCAAGAGTTCTGTTTGGTATAGTCCCATTTGTCCTGCACATTTATACTGGCTGGGATTGATGAAGTTTTTGTTTATCCATGTTTAGTCATTGTTTTTCCTGCACATTGGTTGTTGGTATCTGCTTTTATCAGATGAGCTCACGACGAAGGTGTGGTGGGTAGTGAACGCTGCTGGAGGCCAGGCCCTCTACCTCTCACCTGGAGGCCAGCCCCACTACCTCTCACCTGGAGGCCAGGCCCTCTACCTCTCACCTGGAGGCCAGCCCCACTACCTCTCACCTGGAGGCCAGCCCCACTACCTCTCACCTGGAGGCCAGCCCCACTACCTCTCACCTGGAGGCCAGTCCCACTACCTCTCACCCCTCGTCCTCCAACCTTCCGCAACACCCAATCATCCCTAACTTAGTCCCTCGTCCTACACCCATCCCTCACCCTGCTCTACACCCACACAAATCTTCCTCACAGCCACTAACCCCCCCTCCCCCTACATCCTTAAAATAGAGGTAAGATAGATGTGAGGACCGCTATCTTACCATAGCGGTAAGATAGCGGTCCTCAATAAACCGCTGAGGATTTATATTCATTCCAGCAGTCGGCTGATGAGATGTGGGATGTTTGTTTACTGTTTTGAATTTGTTTAGGTGTAATTAGTGTGCTTGGCGCACACACCTGTAGATCTGGAGTGAACGTGCAGCACCTCTACTGACACGCGGTGAACGTGCAGCAACTCTACTGACACACAGTGAACGTGCAGCAACTCTACTGACTCACAGTGAACGTGCAGCACCTCTACTGACACACAGTGAACGTGCAGCAACTCTACTGACACACAGTGAACGTGCAGCACCTCTACTGACACACAGTGAACGTGCAGCACCTCTACTGACACACAGTGAACGTGCAGCACCTCTACTGACACACAGTGAACGTGCAGCACCTCTACTGACACACAGTGAACGTGCAGCACCTCTACTGACGCACAGTGAACGTGTACCACCTCTACTGACGCACAGTGAACGTGCAGCACCTCTACTGACACACAGTGAACGTGCAGCACCTCTACTGACACACAGTGAACGTGCAGCACCTCTACTGACACACAGTGAACGTGCAGCACCTCTACTGACACACAGTGAACGTGCAGCACCTCTACTGACACACAGTGAACGTGCAGCACCTCTACTGACACACAGTGAACGTGCAGCACCTCTACTGACACACAGTGAACGTGCAGCACCTCTACTGACACACAGTGAACGTGCAGCACCTCTACTGACACACAGTGAACGTGCAGCACCTCTACTGACACACAGTGAACGTGCAGCACCTCTACTGACACACAGTGAACGTGCAGCACCTCTACTGACACACAGTGAACGTGCAGCACCTCTACTGACACACAGTGAACGTGCAGCACCTCTACTGACACACAGTGAACGTGCAGCACCTCTACTGACACACAGTGAACGTGCAGCACCTCTACTGACACACAGTGAACGTGCAGCACCTCTACTGACACACAGTGAACGTGCAGCACCTCTACTGACACACAGTGAACGTGCACCACCTCTACTGACACACAGTGAACGTGCACCACCTCTACTGACACACAGTGAACGTGCAGCACCCGCATGAACAATCTGTTTCGTTATTTCGTCTAATTCGTGGGATTTAGAGCTGAAGTTACACTGTGAAAGCGAGTAACTTTGAATGTCGCTGCAAGTCCCATTTTGTAGGTGTGTTGTTAGCGACTGTTTGGTTTTCCTTCCGTATATTTTGTTCGTTCTTGGAAACGTAAGAGAGGTCAACAGGCGCACGTGGATCTCTTATACGCGGAACTCAAGCTGCCGAGCACGTTCCGGGTTCTCTGGGAAGGTCAGAGAAGGTCGTGAGAAGGTCAGTGAAGGCCAGGAGGGGACAAGAAAAGTCGATAAAGCTCAGGAAGAGTGTTGAGAGGATAGAGAGGGGTGATGAGATGTCGGGAGAGGTCAGGGAAGGTCGGGAGAGGTCAGGGAAGGTCGGGAGAGGTCAGGGAAGGTCGGGAGAGGTCAGGGAAGGTCGGGAGAGGTCAGGGAAGGTCAGGGAAGGTCGGGAGAAGTCAGGGGATGTTCAGGGACTTCCCAGTCTTTGCCTAAACGTATGGATAAAAACTTTTTGTGCATCATCTACATGGCAAATGCTCCAACTTTTACTAATGATTCAATATCATATCACGAACAGGAAATAAAAATAATCAAAAAAATTAAAAAATTGAAAATTTCACAATTTCCAATTAACTAGACTAATTTAATATTTCACCAATTGTTATTTGATTCATCATGGGCTTAGAATTGCATATACCATTCATTTTCCATTTAATAAAATTGAGTTTTAGGGAATAGTTACTGTAAAAAAGAAATATTCCATGTGGCCTTCAAATAAACAAGAGAAAAAATCTAAAAAAAAAAAATAATTTGGCCTCCCCAAAGAAAATAATTGGACAAGAGTGAAACTAACAAATATTGGCATTGGGCAATGTAGTTATATGATAAATAACAAAATACAACATAATAACATACTCATTATTATTTGTGTTATTATGTATTACTCAATAATGTTAGAAAGGCACCAGCTGCATATCCACCTTGTGGACCCTCCTTACACTACTATTCCTCTTCGTGCGCCGGACAGGTGCTTGCGTCTTTATCACTGTGTTATCCCACAGTTCCAGGTAAAGTGAGCTGTTCTCCTTATCATCGAAATTTGTTTTGTTAAATATTAATATAAAATCCATTTCCTAACGTATTGAGATGAAATTTTCACGACGCTGATGCCAAATAATTGGAGATTTGTATAACGTGTTTAAGTAATTTTCATTAAATTCGAATATTTTTGTGTCTCCCGGCCCCCTTAAAGAGGAGTCTGGGTTCGATTCCAGTCATCCCACGCAGCCACAGTATCACAATATAATTCTACTTGTTGTTAGTTCCGGGAATCAATATCACCACGGCCCGGTCTTTGACCGTGGCGTAATTTGCTACCTTTGACCAGGTTGCAAATTACGCCGCTCCTCACATTATGATGTACGAATCACAGCCTGGTTGATCAGGTATCCTTTAGAGGCATGAAGTTCTCTTTTGAACACCGGGAGACCTCGGCTAGTTATGCCCCCTTATGTGTAGAGCGAGTGTTGAAAAATCTTGTCTCTCTCTTTACTTTAGAAAGATACTTTTGAAAAGTATCTCTCTAAAGTATCTCTCGCCTACGCTCTGGAGAACACAGGTTTACAAACTGTAAACACTCTCAATAATTTATGTGTTTTATTGAATGGATTCTGGCAGTAAAAGATCTTTGCACGTTCAACAATTTCTCCAGCTTTGGCTGAGGCTGTTAGTGAGCATTAACCCCCCCCCCACCACCACTATCATCGTACACAGTTTCACTATCATACACAGCCTCACTATCATCATACACAGCCTCACTATCATAGTACACAGCCTCACTATCATCATACACAGCCTCACTATTATCATACACAGCCTCACTATCATAGTACACAGCCTCACTATCATCATACACAGTCTCACTATCATCATACACAGCCTCACTATCATCATACACAACCTCACTATCATCAAACACAACCTCACTATCATCATACACAGCCACACTATAATAACAGACAGCTACACAATCACCATACAGAGCGACATCATTATAATTTACACTATCATCATTATCACCATGTTACACAGACACCATCATATACTGGCTTCACCATCAACACATGTTACCGCGTCTATCTTCCCTCCCCTCCCCTCTGCCCCCCTGTCGGAAAATCCGACACCATTTAATATACAGACAGATAATAAGTGCTGCTGTATTACCAACAAGTTACCCATAGAAAACGTAACTTGTAGTGGAATTACCGTCTATAGAAAACGGGATATCATCACCACATACTATTATATTCTCCACCTATTATGGTGGGAATTATTCTTAAATACATTAGTCTTTGGACTTTACCATCATAAAACATCTCATATAAATTAACTTAATTATCAATATTAAAGTAGAGTAAATGTGACCCTTCTATCACTTTCTGAAATGTGGACAATGTAGGCCAGGCGTCAGAGTGAGGAAGGAGGGCAGCCATTGTTTATACGAGACCAGAGGCTCACACGGGAGCAAATTCGGCTCCTGTTAATTTTACTTGGACGAAGTGTTATGGAAACCAAAGGTGCACCATTATCACACGCTGTCTACAAATTCAAGTTAAGTGTCTATCCGAAACCCGTTTATCATTCATTTATGGCCATTAATGTCAGGATATAGGGTGACCCGGTTAGATCACGAAATCGCCTCAAACTAAAGGTAATTAAGCCAGGTCTTCATGTTCCATGTACAGTTTTCTCTGAAATACTTGGCATATATAGGATTCTGGCTTCACAGCTAGCGCACTTTTGACAGGTCAAGACGAGGAAGCAAGATTTGTGCACCAGTTACTGGGTGATATGGAAGCTACCTCAAAGAGGATAATTTGGTGTCTACACCCTAGTTATACCTGGTGGACTAACCTGCTGTACTATAAGATAAGGAACCTCTTCAATGTATGTAGTTAATTCTATAGTTAGATTGGCTGCATATATATAAATATAAACCCCCCTAATGTGTAGAGGATCGATTTGTGAGATTGAGATTATTGCAGAAATACAGTCCACTTAACATTATACAAATTGCTATCGAAGTATATAAATTAACGTAAATATAAATTCATATAAATTAAATAAATATAAATCTCACAGGTCGGTTCCCACATTATTTGGTCATCTTCGAACCGGATGACGGATTATTTGATCCTTTGAACCCACATTTGGTCATCTTAGTACCGGATGAACCAGTTATCCAGTGGATTCATTAAATATACTAGTGCAGTGTTATTTAAACAAAGCCAGCAGTCAAGACGGCAGCGTAGCCTCGAGGGAGCTCAGGAGCCTCCCTCAGCTGAGTTCAGCTTCGTCAGCGGTTTCATGTACACCCACAGAGATTTGGTGGCGTGTTATTCTGTGAAATGACAGCGCTAATATAGAAGCCAGCCAAATTAGTGACTGTCGCGAGATTGTTCACGGATTTCGTGGTGTTACATTTCGCGAGAGATTATCCACGAATTTTGTGGAGTTTATTTCGCGAGGTCACTAATAATATTTAATACTTCTAGATAATATTAGAAGTTTTATAGAGGCTATTATCAATAATTGTGTATATTATTTCTCCAAAATAGAGAATTATTTAATATATATTGCACTAGTGATCACAGTATAATATTTACTAATTGCCAACCCACAACAGGGTAGGATAAAACCATTGACTAGTTGAACTATTATCGTTCATCCTAGTCCCATTATTACCATAGTCAGTTGTACTATATTGAACAACCTAACACCATTAATGAATGGTCCAGACCCTATTTTGGGTGTAATTTTTATCAACTCGAGTTGAGTTGTATATATAATAATTTACTTATGATCATTACACCTTTGAGTGATTAATTAGTGTCTCTACCATCCTAGGGTGATATAGAAGAGCTAACCTAAAGGTACTTCCAGTGACACTGGTTTATCACTCAAATCATTAGTGTGGATGATTGTATATATATAATGTGTATTAATTTTAAGTGCTAACCTCTAGTAGAGGTAGGATTATTGCCTAGTGAGTGCATTTTACCCTAGGCTACCATTAGAGCTTGTTCAGTATTATGAGCAGCCCAAGTACAAGCCCCACAAGGCTTCACCAACGAGCCAGTATGGATAATGCAGGGAGAATGAAAAGAACCCTTGCAGGTCTTAAAGGCCACTTAACAAGACAGATCAAGAAATGTGAAGATTTGTCACAACAATCTCAAGTTGATTATGCTGACCTGGAAAGCTATTATCAAGCAGCTGCAGGTAAATTTGAGCAAATCAAATGTCAAATAGCAACATATGTGGCTGAACTTGCCAACACTAATTTATCAGAAACAGAAATAGACGACATTATGGTTGATCTAGCGAATTATGAAGATCACACTCAGGCCACGTTACAGCCTTATGTCAAATTAATTGCCCAGAACAAGGCAACAACAACAACAACAGCAGTTGCATCTAATACGAGTCAAGCAGAAGCTCGACTCCCTCCAATTAATTTACCCACTTTCTCAGGAAAAGATGAGGAAGATTGGGATGAATTTTGGAACAAATTCGTTGACCTTGTAGACTCAAAACAATCTTTACCAAAGAGTAGTAAATTCTCTTATTTGCAAGGTCAATTATCAGGTGAGGCTAAAACAGTAGTATCCCATCTGAGATTAACTAATGACGGCTATGATCTGGCAGTAAAACTCCTTAAGGATAATTATGCTGATCCAGAAGTAAGAACATCACATTTAGTTCATGAGCTGTTGCATTTACCCCCACCGGAGGCTTCAGCTGATTCACTCCAAGTCTTCAAGCTGGAGGTAGAATCATTGATCAATGCCCTCAGCCTGACAGCAGATACAAACGGGGCTGAGTGGGTCTTGAAAATAATTGTCCAGGAGAAAATACCTAGGGACATATTGAGACAAATGAGTGCTCATTACAATAAAAGCATCTTATCCATGAATGAAATATCTGAAGGTTTAAAGTCAGTAGTTCATCAATTACGAACACATGACAAATTAAAACCACCAAGTAAACCCTCAGAAACCAATAATAGTAAACCACAGAGTACCAAAGGTACTCCAAATCAATCTAGACAATATAATTCAACACCAAAGTGGAACAGTGGCAGTGTGGGCGTATATGCAGTGGGACCCTCCAAGCCTATAGTTACTGTGTCACCCAAGAACGTGACACCAAAGGGTACTGGAAGCTATGGAACATGTTTGTTCTGCAATGAGAAACATTCAATGTACCACTGCTCTAATTATCCTGATAGTGACGCCCGTGTTGAGCGACTCAAAGATTTGCAACATTGCACGAGGTGCCTCAGGAAACATAACATCAAGGATTGTGATACCCAATTACACACCTGTAATAGGTGTAACAAAGGTCAGCACCATGCAGCATTGTGCAGAGACACCAAAACAACGTCTCCAAACCCCAAGGTGGAAGATAGCATTCCCACCACAGTACAGTACTGCAAGGTGCAACCAACAAAGAGTGTCCAATCGGCAAAGTCTAAAGGTAATACGACTTTGCCTACTGCCCAAATTACCATCCTGAATAAGAGGGCCAAGGTCCATACCCGTGGGTTGTTTGACCAAGGATCCCAGAGAACATATATTACTAAAAGGCTGGCAGATGAACTAAAATTAAGGCCTGTAGCCCAGATGTCATTCAACATCTCAGGGTTTGTAACAGATGCAGGACCTCAAGTCTACCAGGTGGTACAACCATCAGTACGCTTAGGCAGGTACGTCTGTCGAGTACAAGCCATTGTGGTGGACAAAATACCAGTAGACCTACAAGTTCAAGGTCTGAGAGCAACAGCCAAATTCCTGAGAAATAGAGGAATAAAATTGGCAGATAATATTAAGTCTGATCACCTCACTGACTTCGGTCTCCTTGTTGGGACAGACTATTGTCATCGATTCATCGGTAGCCCTACTAAATATCAGGGTATAACCATGTTAAACTCTGCAGGAGGTAAATTACTCTCAGGCCCAGTATCAAGCCTGAGGAGACCTATGCCTGCAGATAAACAATACCAATAGAAATCTAAATTTGTCAGCTGATTATATTTCTCCAGTAGCATTATACTAAGGAGATTACAGCTGACTATAGTAACAGAGGTTGATGTTAGTATCATCATTTAAAGCTGAAGATGAGTTCATGAGGCCTCAGTGGCAAATCAGTGAACAGTAGCCTAAAACAGCTACAAGTCACTGCGACCAATGTCACTGAACCCACTGCAGTCTCAGAACCATACTTTACTTTAATGATGAGCTATTCAATCTTCTGAATCAATTAACTAAATTAAACCCCAATAAATCTGATGACTGATTTGATACATTTATACTTGACTGTAGTACTTGATCACATCCAGTCTTCTGGGTTAAATAATATGTAATAAGGCTTGAATATTAGCCTTTCAAGAGTTGACAGGGAAATGAAATCGCATTAGACTTCTAACCCCTGCAACTCTAGTACGGGACATCCGTCCTGTACGAACAGACACACAAATGTGTGATTACTAACTACTAACATCAAATTAATCAAATAATTCGAAGGAGGAGTATCGGTGTTCGTCTGTTCTAAAGAGGACTTCGACCCGTGAGCAGCCCCCTGGGGAATTATGTCGGAAAATCCGACACCATTTAATATACAGACAGATAATAAGTGCTGCTGTATTACCAACAAGTTACCCATAGAAAACGTAACTTGTAGTGGAATTACCGTCTATAGAAAACGGGATATCATCACCACATACTATTATATTCTCCACCTATTATGGTGGGAATTATTCTTAAATACATTAGTCTTTGGACTTTACCATCATAAAACATCTCATATAAATTAACTTAATTATCAATATTAAAGTAGAGTAAATGTGACCCTTCTATCACTTTCTGAAATGTGGACAATGTAGGCCAGGCGTCAGAGTGAGGAAGGAGGGCAGCCATTGTTTATACGAGACCAGAGGCTCACACGGGAGCAAATTCGGCTCCTGTTAATTTTACTTGGACGAAGTGTTATGGAAACCAAAGGTGCACCATTATCACACGCTGTCTACAAATTCAAGTTAAGTGTCTATCCGAAACCCGTTTATCATTCATTTATGGCCATTAATGTCAGGATATAGGGTGACCCGGTTAGATCACGAAATCGCCTCAAACTAAAGGTAATTCAGCCAGGTCTTCATGTTCCATGTACAGTTTTCTCTGAAATACTTGGAATATATAGGATTCTGGCTTCACAGCTAGCGCACTTTTGACAGGTCAAGACGAGGAAGCAAGATTTGTGCACCAGTTACTGGGTGATATGGAAGCTACCTCAAAGAGGATAATTTGGTGTCTACACCCTAGTTATACCTGGTGGCCTAACCTGCTGTACTATAAGATAAGGAACCTCTTCAATGTATGTAGTTAATTCTATAGTTAGATTGGCTGCATATATATAAATATAAACCCCCCTAATGTGTAGAGGATCGATTTGTGAGATTGAGATTATTGCAGAAATACAGTCCACTTAACATTATACAAATTGCTATCGAAGTATATAAATTAACGTAAATATAAATTCATATAAATTAAATAAATATAAATCTCACAGGTCGGTTCCCACACCCCCCCCATCCTTCCCCTCTGGTACTTCCTGCCTCCCAATGTTCTTCAGGTTCTTGTGAGGCCGTCCTGAGGCGGGCCTTCCTGCCATTGTTGTGCTGTTTCCGTGTTGTGACACCCTTCCTCCCTCCCTCCCTCACACACACACACACACACACACACACACACACACACACACACACACACACTCACACACACACACACACACACACACACACACCTGTGACGACGCGTGAAAGAGACCTGGGTGTGGACGTAACACCTAATCTATCTCCTGAGGCACATATAAATAGGATAACGACAGCAGCGTACTCTACACTGGCAAAAGTTAGAACATCATTCAGAAACAGAAGTAAGTAGGCTTTTAGGGCGCTTTACACTGCCTACGTGAGGCCAGTCTTAGAGTATGCCGCCTCATCATGGAGTCCCCATCTGAAGAAGCATATAAGGAAACTGGAAAAGGTTCAGAGGTTTGCAACGAGACTCGTCCCAGAGCTACGAGGGATGGGGTATGAGGAGCGCCTGAAGGAACTGTGCCTTACGACACTAGAAAAAAGAAGGGAGAGGGGGACATGATAGAAACGTATAAAATACTCAGAGGGATTGACAGAGTGGACATTGACGAAATGTTCACACGGAATAGTAACAGAACGAGGGGACATGGGTGGAAGCTGGAAACTCAGATGAGTCACAGAGATATTAGGAAGTTTTCTTTTAGCGTGAGAGTAGTGGGAAAATGGAATGCACTTAAGGTTGTGGAAGCAAATACTATTCATAATTTTAAAATAATAGGGAAATAGGACCGGAGTCATTACTGTAAACATCCGATGCTCGAAAGGCGGGATCCAAGAGTCAATGCTCGATCCTGCAGACACAAATAGGTGAGTACACAGCCACATTGCCACACACTTACACACACTGAACTGTCTTCAGAAACCTGTGTAAGGATTTTTTCAGAACCTTGTATACTACGTATGTAAGACCAATCCTGGAATATGCGGCCTCAACATGGAGCCCGTACCTTGTCAAGCACAAAACGAAGCTTGAAAAATTCAGAGGTATGCCACTAGGTTAGTCCCAGAACTAAGAGGCATGAGTTACAAGGAAAGGCTGAGGGAACTGCACTTCACGTCGCTGGAAGACAGAAGGGATCGGGGAGACATGATCACCACATACAAGATTCTCAGGGGAATTTACAGGTTTATCTTGAGGTTATCGTCTTGAGATGATTTCAGCGCTTTAGTGTCTCCGCGGCCCGGTCCTCGACCAGGCCTCCCTCTCAACTGTCAATCAATCAACAGGTGTACAGGTTCCTGAGCCTATTGGGCTCTATCATATCTACACTTGAAACTGTGTATGGAGTCAGCCTCCACCACATCACTTCCTAATGCATTCCATTTGTCAACCACTCTGACACTAAAAAAGTTCTTTCTAATATCTCTGTGGCTCATTTGGGCACTCAGTTTCCACCTGTGTCCCCTAGTGCGTGTGCCCATTGTGTTAAACAGCCTGTTTTTATCAACCCTGTCGATTCCCTTGAGGATCTTGAATGTGGTGATCATGTCCCCCCTAACTCTTCTGTCTTCCAACGAAGTGAGGTTTAATTCCCGTAGTCTCTCCTCGTAGCTCATACCTCTCAGCTCGGGTACTAGTCTGGTGGCAAACCTTTGAACCTTTTCCATTTTAGTCTTATGCTTGACTAGATATGGACTCCATGCTGGAGCCGCATACTCCAGGATTGGTCTGACATATGTGGTATATAATGTTCTGAAAGATTCCTTACACAAGTTTCTAAAGGCCGTTCTTATGTTAGCCAACCTGGCATATGCTGCTGATGTTATCCTCTTGATATGAGCTTCAGGGGACAGGTCTGGCGGGATATCAAACCCCAGATCTTTCCTTTATTTTTCCCCAGGTGTGTGTGTGTGTGTGTGTGTGTGTGTGTGTGTGTGTGTGTGTGTGTGTGTGTGTGTGTGTGTGTGTGTGTGTGTGTGTGTGTGTGTGTGTGTGTGTGTGTGTGTGTGTGTGTGTGTGTGTGTGTGTGTGTGTGGAAAAAATTAGTAGTAGTAACAGTTGATTGATTGACAGTTGAGAGGCGGGCCGAAAGAGCAGAGCTCAACCCCCGCAAGCACAACACGGTGAGTACAACTCGGTGAGTACACACGCAGTCATACCAACAATAAGATAAACAATATAAGACAATATAATATCCCATTGTTGAAGAGTGATGTTGCACAATGACAGGTGCAACAGCACTGTTAGGAATTAATACATAAATATACAAAGATTGTCGGAAAGGAACTATGAAAATGATATTGTTACCAATGCAGAGAAGGAATCAACACTCCTACATAGCCATATAAGATGGAAAATGACAGTGAATGACCAAGTGACAAGGGTACTAACAAGGGGAGGCGGGTATACAGAAAATGAAACAGAAACTTGTGATAAACCTGTGATAAACACAAATCGACTTGAGAATGGTCCAGGACGGACCGAAACATCGTCGTCCCTTCAACTTCTAGTGTGTGGTCTGGTCAACATACTTCAGCCACGGTATTGTGATTCATCGCCTGCATTGTGATAAACTCAATGCCAGCTTCCATGGCATGCTCATAACTGAGCCTGAAGAGCTTCCGGTGCTAGAAGAGGAGGCAACCCCTGACGAAGACTA
Organism: Procambarus clarkii; assembly: GCF_040958095.1. Classification (NCBI taxonomy): domain Eukaryota; kingdom Metazoa; phylum Arthropoda; class Malacostraca; order Decapoda; family Cambaridae; genus Procambarus; species Procambarus clarkii. The sequence goes on from NC_091193.1 coordinate 8,878,461, forward strand.
GCAACTATTGAGGTAACAACAGAGGAAGTAAGGAAACAGCCAGCATCACTAGACGCAACTAAAGCTATTGGGCCAGATAAAGTATCACCCTGCATGTTAAAACAAGCGGCACAGGTGCTCAGCGTCACTCTAGCAATGATCTTTAATGAGTCATTTATAAAGAGGAAATTACCTATTAAATAATGGAAAATAATGCCTGACGAACCTACTGGACTTTTATGAAAAGGCAGCGAAAATAAGGCAAGAGAGAGGTTTGGCAGATTGCATATTTCTGGTCTGGCTAAAAGCCTTTGATTCAATACAGCGCCGATTACTATGTAAAGTTTGCAACAAGGCTCGTCCCAAAGCTGCAAGGGATGGGATATAAAGAGAGAGACAGAAGGAACTATGCCTGACGATGCTAGAAAAAGAGTGAGAGACGAGAACATAAAAAGATACATAAAATACTAAGGATGATTGACAGAGTAGAAACAGAGCAAATGTTCACAATGGCTACTAATAGTATAAGATGACATAGACGGAAGCTTGAGAATCAGACGAGTCATAGAGACGTTAGAAAGTTTTCTTGTAGCGGAAGAGTTGTGGGAAATGGCCTTTCCCCTGCCAGCCCAGGCAAGAAATTCGGAACTTTGTATCCTGTTATCAGTGCCTACTGGTAATGTTCTTCAGTATGTTCTCCGCTGATCTTCACTGTTCTTACCGTATGAATAGAGACTTCCTAGATTCCGTTACACGGGCATCTGGCTCCTTCATATAAATATTTCCAAGCAATACAAAAATAATGAGAATAATCAGCAAGGCAATATCCTGCAAAATAATCACGACACACTTCTGAAAAATGGCTGCTAGAATTTAACCTAGGCTAATGCAAAGTTATGAGAATAGAAAGAGAAATGAAAAGAACTATATAATGGAATCAAGTGAAGACAGATTCTTACTTCAGAAAACATAAGAGACGTAGGAAGTATAGGAAGCCCAAAATCTAATGCGAGAGGCACTCGTTACCAGAGTAACGTCAACCTCACACGCCAACGTCAGTGTAGCTGTAAGACACTTGGACAAAGAAACCATCCGGGTCCTATGTACACTCTTCGTAAGACCACCTCTTGAGTATGCAGGTTCAGCATGTAACCTACACTGAGATAAAACTGGAAAACGTCGGAAGATATGCAACAATATTCGTTGCTGATCTGATGGGCTCGAGTTTTCTAGGACAGATTCAGGAAACATTCTCGTCACTCTGAAGGAGACGATGAATAGAAAAGACATGACTGCGGCATTCAAGATTTTTAAAGGGAAGTGACAGTAGACAAAGTGGCCCTATAAGCACAGCACAACGAATATGAAAAATGATTGAACAATAGATAGAAATTAGTGATAAAACTGAGTCAGAGAAAACTTCTTTAGTGTTAAAGCTGTCAATAAATGAAATGGATTAGAGGAAGAAGAGTTTAAAGCTAATTAACAATGCAATGCCCACATATCAGCTGGACAATGTTGAAATTCCTATAAATATGCATGTGAGAGTCTAGGAGTCATCACTAACAGGATCTTATAAAAGCCCCCCAAAAAATCAATGCATAAATGTAGGGAATAAAGCACACAAGGTACAGGATGATGTGCTGTAGTGTCTCAACTTCCCTTTGGGGGGGGGGGAGGGTAGAAAGGATGGAGAGGCACATGCTAAGGAAAAGTTTAGAAATGGGAAATACAGTGAGTTGTGAAAGCAGGCGGGCTGTCCGCCTTGCTGACACGATGTGTGTGTGTGTTGGCAGCTGCTGATGTGCTCACAGAGCCGGATAGGTAAGACTAGGTGAACAACTAGCTGCGTTCCGTCATGGACTATGCAGCACCAGTTTTATGCACGTACTCCCAAAGCGATATGAAAAGGCTCGAAAGCATTCAGAATGAAGCAATACCATCATTCTTGGAGTTCCAAGAACTGCCAAAACGTTTAATCTACGAGAGGAGTTGTCCCTCCCCAGTGTTAAAAGCAGAATTAAGGAGCTGAATGTTAAGCTTGCAATTAGAATAGCCAGAGATCCCTATTACAATGATATTGCCAAGAAAAATTTGAGTTCTGTGCTACTCTCAGGGGGAAAACAGGAGAAGCAAAAAATGGCATCACAGATCAGTCTGCTACCTCGAAGAACTTCACCTGCTTGAGCAAGCCCGTGAGCTCCTGCCTGTAGAGAGGTTACCTCCCTGGGAGGATGACTCATGCAAGATCATCATCAATGAAATGGCCACGAAAAAATCCAACATGAAACAGCAAGAAATGAGGCACAAGTATCTCAAGGAAATTTATAAAGAAGCCGGAGATGAACTAGATCAAATCTACACTGACGGGTCATCTAATCCTATCAATGGCAGGGCTGGTGCTGTATACACGGTAATTAAGGATAATGCTTTCTAACGCAGAAATGAAGAAAAAGCGCGTATTGAGAACTATGCCTCTTGGACACAAGCAGAGCTCACTGCTATTGTTATGGCGTTAAGGTTCCTTGAACAGGAACACTAATGGTGCAGTGATTTGCACCGATTCAAAAGCAGCACTGCAAAGCCTAAGTAAAAATCGGGCAGAAAATCTTGCAATAGTCGCTGAAATTAAGAGAGCTGTGAGAGTACTTACCAATCAGGGAAGAGTCATCAAGTTTCTGTGGATCCCCTCCCATGTTGGAATATATGGGAATGAACGAGCAGATGTGCTGGCTGCTGAAGGAGATCATATTGAATACTTCATACCCAAGACTCTACTACAAATTAGAGGTATTGTCAGGCAACTTCACCGTGACAAGGTAACTGAGGAAAGGAGGATAGAAGCACAAACCAGTGAATCTATACGATGGTACAACATGGTTGCAGCTGGCAATCCCAGTCATTATGGCCGAAGAGGAGGACGACGAGGGAGAGAATCAGTAATAGCGAGAATCCGTCTTGGACACAAATATCCATGGAGATATTGAATGGAAACAACAGTTGATCAGCGAAGTTGCAGAATCTGTGGTGAGAGTGATGGACACCGCCTTGACCACTATCTACGTGAATGTGAACACCTGAGAGACATCAGAATTATGTGTAGAATAATAAACCCCACATTGTTTGAGTTAGGAAAACACTATTTGTCAAATATTGATACTGTTCTTAAAAGATTCCCCCATTTTGCACCCGCAAGATAACGTAAGCTTTTAAGGGTTGATAGATGTTAATCTTCTTGTTTGTGAATCTGTTCACTTGAGACAGTTAAGCAAGTCCCAGCTGTGTCTGGGTACAAGTGACAGGATGAACAACCCAGTGGGTTTTCTTCCTATTGGGGAGTGTTGTACATGCTGCTATGGCGGTGTGTCCACTCGCAAGATGAGTGGCGCTGCCCAATAAACTCGCCCCTCGGGGCAAAATTTAAATTTAAAATTTAAACTGGCTCTTGTGAAGGGTTTTTGTTTATATAAGCAAGAGGTGGTATGAGGACCAGCAGGAGCGGCATGAGTATGGCTGCTCATGCCGTTCATTACCTCGTGTTAGCGATGGGGAGAAGGTACCGTAGGCACTTGAGGCTCTCTGGCCTCCGTCACAACCACCGTCTTAACAACTCTTAACAAAACGCTCTTACTAGCTCGTTATTACTGCTGTCTCACCGCGGACACCCAGATATTAATTGGTCAGTTTTCTCTGCACCTCAGGCTTGATGATGTGGTTTGTTGGGGTTGTTGCGGTGGTGGGCTGTGGGGAGGGCTGGGCTGTGAGAGGGCTGGGCTGTGAGAGGGCTGGGCTGTGGGAGGGCTGGGCTGTGGGAGGGCTGGGCTGTGGGAGGGCTGGGCTGTGGGGAGGGTTGGGCTGTGGGGAGGGCTGGGCTGTGAGAGGGCTGGGCTGTGGGAGGGCTGGGCTGTGGGAGGGCTGGGCTGTGGGAGGGCTGGGCTGTGGGAGGGCTGGGCTTGTTGAAGAGTACGAGAGGTGGGGCAGGGCTGGTGAGAAACGCTGGGCGGGAAGAGGGGGTTCGGGAAGGCCGGAAGAAAAGGCAGGAATGGCGGAACGATGGAGAGGGGGGTAGCGAAGGCGTGATTGGGGGGGGCTTTGATTGTACCTGGATGGGGTTTCTGGGAGTTCTGCTACACCCTAAGCCCGGCCAGGGAAGGCGGGAGGAGACGGGCAGGGAAGCCGGGAGGAGACGGGCAGGGAAGGCGGGAGGAGACGGGCAGGGAAGCCGGGAGGAGACGGGCAGGGAAGGCGGGAGGAGACGGTCAGGGAAGCCGGGAGGAGACGGGCAGGGAAGGCGGGAGGAGACGGGCAGGGAAGGCGGGAGGAGATGTTATAAGGATGAAGTGGTTTATGTTAGGGGAGAGGGTCGTGGGAAGGGGGTGTGTGGGGGGTCGTATAGTAATGGGGAGAAGGTTGTGGGAACAGTAATCTGTGGTTTCGTTTGGGAAATGGATAACGGAATTGTGTCGGAGGAATGCGGGCTTGTTGATGGGGTGAAGCATGGGAGGAATGGGTGCTTGTTGGTGTGGGGGGGGGTGGAAGTGGGGCTTGCTGATAGGGGGACAGAGAAAAGGAGTTGAGGCTTGAGGCTCCAGAGTGGAGTACTGCTGCACAATGACAGCCCCTTTCAAAGCTGAAGAAATTGCTGACCTGGAGAGCGTGCAGAGATCCTGTACTGCTAGAATCCACTCAGTAAAACACCTAAACTACTGGGACCGACTAAAGAGCCTAAATCTGTATTCTCTTGAGCGCGGGCGGGAGAGATACATAATAATTTTCACGTGCAAAATATTAAAGGGGCTGGTCCCAAACCTGCACACAGAAATAACATCACATGAGACCAGGAGGCATGGCAGGATGTGCAGAATACTCCCGTTGAAGAGCAGAGGTGCAACAGGTACTCTGAGAGAGAACTCTATCAACATCAGAGGCCCGAGACTGTTCAACACGCTTCTACTACACATAAGGGGCATAACGTGAGGGGCCGACCCCTCACAGTGTTCAAGAGAGAACTCGATTGCCACCTCCAAAGGATACCTAATCAACTAGGCTGTGATTCATACGTCAGGCTGCGAGCAGCCGCGTCCAACAGCCTGGTTGACCAGTCCAGCAACGAGGAAGCCTGGTCGAGAACCGGGCCGCGGGGACGCTAAGCCCCGAAACTACCTCAAGGTAACCACAAGGTTGACTGGAGGGACAGGACAAGAACATGGAGGTGTTGGCGGGGGACGGAGAGGAGGTGGTGCAGCAGGAGAGGTAGAGGGCCAGGGAGATGAGTAGTAACTATAGCTTATCTCCTGCTTATTAAACTAATGTCACCCCGGGTTCCACTCAAAGTACCAATACCATATGATAAAGAATAAGCCTAACTTGTGGGAACAACCTCGAAATATAATCGAAGTTTATAATAGAGTATGCGAACAAGCCTGAATGGTCCCCAGGACAATATGCAACTGAAAACTCACACCCCAGAAGTGACTCGAACCCATACTCCCAGGAGCAACGCAACTGGTATGTACAAGACGCCTTAATCCACTTGATTGTCCGGTCGTGATGGTCAAGTGGATTACGGCGTCTTGTACATACCAGTTGCGTTGCTCCTGGGAGTATGGGTTCGAGTCACTTCTGGGGTGTGAGTTTTCAGTTATAATAGAGTATGTGTATCTTTGTCTGCGGCTCGAGGTCAAACGCTTGGGGCTAGCCTTACCCAACTTCGTAGGGGGAATGGTCTCGGGTAGGAGAGAGACATAAGCTGGTCGGGGTCGCAAGAATGCCAAAGAGGACAGCATGTCATAGGTCATAATCTGGCCCCCACCATGACTTAGACGGGCTCACCATAGCCCGTGCTACTTGGAACTTTTTGTTCCAAGTAGCGAATCTTAAACAGCAACAAACCATGACTTTTTGGCAATTCCGGATGGCTATACTTAGCTAAATATTTTGAAACAAGAATACCAAAAGTTTTTTTTTTAATGTACAGCATTATTCACTGAACGCAAGACAATTAACTTAGATATTCTACTATGCATGTTTTGGCCATAGTAGCATAAACGGGCGATCCTTCCACAGCTTCAAAGACTTCTCACATACCACCTCTGTATCAGAGTAAATATTAACTAATCTATTGTTTAATATGTCACACCAGTGAGTGCCTGCCAGTGGCAGACCTCACATACACCTGGGTGGTGACCCACCAGGCGGCCACCCACACCACGGATGGTGAGTGAGATGAGTACTCAGGTATAGGTAAGGTTACCTGATGGTGATGATGATGGCATTGATGATGATGCTGATAATGATCATAATGATGCTTACAATTATAATAATAATAATACTGATAATGATCATAATGATACTGATAATGATCATTATACTTACAAAGCTGATAATGGTGATTATAATGACAATGGTGCACACGGGTGGCCGTGGTCACGGTAGCGTGCCTAACAAGCACTAACACCGCCCCGCTCACCCACTCACCGCTCCCGGGTAATACACCTCTCCACACTATTTTGGTTCTTGCTTGAGTGTGGTGGAGGTGTGGCAGACCGGTGTGTGGTGGAGGTGTGGCAGACCGGTGTGTGGCGGAGGCGGAGCAGAGGTGCCATAGGCACAATCAGAGAACACTGTATAAACATCAGAGGTCCGCGGTTCTTCAACGTCCTCCCAGCGAGTATAAGAAATATTGCCGGAACAACCGTGGACATCTTCAAGAGAAAACTAGACTGTTTTCTAAGAGAAGTTCCGGACCAACCGGGCTGTGGCGGGCAAGTGGGCCTGCGGGCCGCTCCAAGCAACAGCCTGGTGGACCAAACTCTCACAAGTCGAGCCTGGCCTCGGGCCGGGCTTGGGGAGTAGAAGAACTCCCAGAACCCCATCAACCAGGAGGTGTGACAGACCGGTGTGTGTGGAGGTGTGGTCGTAGGTTGCTGCATGGGCTCGAACCTCAGCCCAGAACCCGCTCTCTCTTTTTGTTTATTAGTACAGTGTAGCTATTAATATCATTGTCTCTACCGTGAGTGTTAAGATGGTATGATCTGGAAGGTATTGCACACACACACACACACACACACACACACACACACACACACACACACACACACACACACACACACACACACACACACACACACACACACACACACACACACACACACACACACACACACACACACACACACACACACACACACACACAACCCCCCCCCCCACACACACACACGTATCCCCAGAATGCAACCCACAACATCTTTTTAACCCCAAGGTACCTATTTTCTGCAAGCTGAGCAGAGGCATCAGATGAAAAATTGCCCAATTGTCAAATCTTTGCGGGAATCGAATCCGTGTTCCTGGATTGTAAATCGCATCAGTTTCTATCCACGTCCTCTTGGTGTCCATTGTGAACATTTCCTTGATCAGTATCTACCAATCAGAGACTACGGGGGCGTGAGGTCGTCATCCCCCGCCCACCAGACCTGTACCTGTTGCGTCTGTTTAACTGTTCTGACGTTCAACTACTTTGTCGACTCTGGCCCCAAAGTTGAGAATGGAAGCGCCTTCCACAACTTATTCTTGTAGATCATTCCACTTGTTAACTACTCGTACAGGGTACGAGTTTTTTCTTACGTCCCTTCGGCTCATTCGTTACCGGCCGCCTGGACTTGTTATCGGCCAGCTGGACGTGTTATCGGCCAGCTGGATGTGTTATCGGCCACCTGGACGTGTTAAACACAACTACAACTACAAGTAAACATCTACAACTCCCAATGTAGTAATATATTAAACGTTGTTATAACTTTCAATGACCGTCTAACTTTCTATAACTTCCATTTCTGGAAATTTCTGTAACTCCTCCTGTTCCGTGACAACGTTAACGACCCATTAAAGACGGTAACCACCCATTACTCTTAACAAGGCCGTTAAGCTCATTTTTAACACTTTCATCAGTTTTCTCTGTTATTTTGGAGCGAAGGAGAGGGGTGAGGTGTCTGTTGTGGGGAGGGGGGGAGGTGGGTGCTTTTATGTGGGGAGGGGAGGTGGGTGCTTTTATGTGGGGAGGGGCGGTGGGTGCTTTTATGTGGGGAGGTCCCGTGCCGAAACCTATACTAGATGAAATAGTTGACCACATAACTCGAGTGCACTCGGTCGCGGGGTTGAACGAGGTTATTCTCTCCCAAGCTTTTGTAGGGTGGTGGTGCAGTGGAGGTACAGTGGTAGTGCAGCACTCACTTTGCATCACGCGGGTGGAGGTTCTAGCCCCAGCAAGGGCATTTGGAATTTTCAAGTATGTGTATATATATATATATATATATATATATATATATATATATATATATATATATATATATATATATATATATATATATATATATATATACATACACTCAGCTTCTCCGTGATGCAGCATGGGCTGGAGGATCTTGTTCTTCCCCTTAGCAAAGTGGCACAGGTTGGAGGTCTGCCATTCAGGAGGTCTGGGAGGCAGCGGGTGATGGGGAGAGTCTGACATTATGAAGACTTATTACAGGTAAAGTATATAAGATTTCTTTATATGCAGACATCAGGTGCATATTATACTTTAAAAGCAGAATGAAAAAAATGATCCTGAGTCGAGTTAATATGATATTCCAAGAATCGTCGTGGGGTTCCTGTTGGCACCATATCAAGTGGTACTCTTTTTACTTATGCCAACCCTGACTCGAATATAATGGGCACGTACGCCAAAAGAACCAGATTGCAAATTTGGTAGCTCTTATGTCCTTATGCTTGAGGGGCTACACTTGCCTACATCCCTATACTGACCCTCCAAGGACCCACAGAAAGACCGTCAGGTAAGGTCAAAGATGTGGTCACCGTGATGCCACCTCCTCAACTCTCGCTCCTAACAGCAAGCTAAATATACCCGCCAAACACACACCGAAACTACGACGTTGGCACAACGTTCGAACAAGTTTTAACACCTCCTAACCAGTTTTAACAACCAATATAGCGTCAGGAGGCTATCAGCGCCAGTTAACTACTACAGCGATATTCTTATTCCGAGTGCCGCGTCCAAGCAAGGTCAGCTGTAGCGAAAGTGTTATGTAAATTAAATGCAAATGACCTTCCCACTATTGTTGTGTGTGTGTTTAGGATTTTAGCGTGTTGGCGAGGGCGCATTCGACCACAGGCCAGGCACAGTGTGCGTCATAAAGTTTGTTGCAGCTGAAGGTCTTGTCACAGGGTGAGGACAACAGGTGTGGTGTGGGCGTCGTGAGTGTGTACCCTCTGGTCACTGGGGAGCTTCTCGTCAACATCTTCAGTGATTGTAATTTATAGTATTTAAAGCTTGATGCAAGCATTAAAGATCTAACAAAGCACAGTGAGGACCTCTGGCATGTTAGATGGTAGTACTGAGCGATGAAACAACTTTGCACAGCAGTTCTCCTTGAATACGTCTGATTGTTTCTTTATCTACCACCCGGGTATTCGATTTTGTTATATTTCCGCCCTTATTTAATAAAGCACTTTTCCAAATATATATAAAAATGATCTTAAGAGCTAAAAGATATGAATCTCTGGTAGATGCTGGGAGGCCGGAGTGTTCCGGGACGCTGTAGCAAGGTTCTCTTCAACTCACCGGAGACCCATGTCTTGCAACTCGAACTCAACTCTAAGAAAACTTGTCATTTGTCTCAGGGACCGAGAGCCTCACTTGCTGGCACAACTTGGTACTGATGGTCCAGTTCACTGGTCTTTGAGAGATTCAGATTCGTATCCAGAAAGATTCTTTGGACTCTAGTTGTGTCAAAGAGGATGAGGTTTATTTTCTCACTATTATTATCCTCTTTGGGGAGGACATATATATTGGCGACTTATCACCACTTCTGACAGCTATTGCTTTATTCTCGTGAATGTTCTTAGCTGCCGCTTTGAGCTCAGGAGACAGTATAATGTGCAGTGCAGTTGCCTCAAATATTTCTTCCCTCTGTCAAAATCTCTGCTTGCAAAGATCTTTTGTGGTGATCTTGATCTGTCTCAAGGTCGAATATGTCATCTACAGAGCCTGTCACACCTGTTAAACTACAGGAACGTCTTTTCAACGGATCACAGAACGGGAAAAAACTCTTTAAAGACAATGAGAGAAGCGTGACCCTACCGACTCTAACAGGAATATATAGAATATAAAATATTTCTACATAATTGTAACCATCTTCATTACTGTAACCATCTTCAATACACACCGTCTGTACTACTGTAACCATCTTCACTACACACCGTCTGTATTACTGTAACCATCTTCACTACACACCGTCTGTACTACTGTAACCATCTTCACTACACAGTCTGTACTACTCTAATCATCTTCACTACACAGTCTGTATTACTGTAACCATCTTCACTACACACCGTCTGTATTACTGTAACCATCTTCACTACACACCGTCTGTATTACTGTAACCATCTGTACTACTGTAACCGTCTTCACTACACACCGTCTGTACTACTGTAACCGTCTTCACTACACACCGTCTGTACTACTGTAACCATCTTCACTACACAGTCTGTACTACTCTAATCATCTTCACTACACAGTCTGTATTACTGTAACCATCTTCACTACACACCGTCTGTACTACTGTAACCGTCTTCACTACACACCGTCTGTACTACTGTAACCGTCTTCACTACACACCGTCTGTACTACTGTAACCATCTTCACTACAGTCCTTATCTCAGTGTTTCTATATACATTAATCAACGGACAATCAAGAACATAATGGGCAAGGGTGTGAGACCTTAACATACCACATTACAATGCTATGTATGCAGTCCTCCAGGCTTGGCGCCTTCTTTTGATAATGAAATTATCATATATAATATATTTTTCTCTAAGAGAAAGAAGTTCTGTTCTTACATTCTTCAAAAAACTACAATTTTTTTATGAATTACGGTCACGGAGAGTAATAATGTTAGAGAAATATTCGTGAACTGAATTTACCCAGCTGGGCGCACCTCCTGCGATTGTGCAAGTATTGTACATTGGTTACCCTTTGACTCCACCGGCTTACATCCGTTTTCTCTTAACCGTCAAACATCCATTTTCTCATACACCCGTAGAGTAAATGGAGATGGAGCTGTCTAATCTCTGCCTGTCTGCCCCACAGCAGCTGTCTAAACTCTCCCTCTCTGCCCCACAGCAGCTGTCTAAACTCTGCCTGTCTGTCCCACAGCAGCTGTCTAAACTCTCCCTCTCTGTCCCACAGCAGCTGTCTAAACTCTCCCTCTCTGTCCCACAGCAGCTGTCTAAACTCTCCCTCTCTGTCCCACAGCCACGTGTAACCAGCCTGATTGCCTGCGGTGCGACCTGGAGACAGCAGAGTGCGTCAAGTGCCTGTACGTGATGATGGTGGCCACCCGTCTCTGTAGTTCTTCCTGTCCCCCTGGCCACTCCACCATCTGGCCGCCCCACCCACCTCTCATGGGCCGCATCTGTACAGGTGGGTGTTTGTATGATACCTGGTTGATGGGGTTCTGGGAGTTCTTCTACTCCCCAAGCCCGGCCCGAGGCCAGGCTTGACTTGTGAGTTTGGTCCACTAGGCTGTTGCTTGGAGCGGCCCGAATGGGTCCTAACAAGTGAGTGGTTCTGTGGGTGTGTCTGGGGGCCTGTACTTGTGGGCGTCTCTGCGTGTGTGTCTTTGTGAGCTTGTGACGGAAGATGTCTCTGAGCACCCGAATAGTTGGGTGTCTTTTCTTCTAAATGTACTTGAAAGGTCGAGCGGTTGTTCTCGAGCCCCGCCTTACCATTGGTCGCTTGCCAATAATGCAGTCATTCGCGACCCCTCCTGTTTCTCGTCTATTTTTTTCAATATTGTTTTGTAATATATATATTGTCACTATAGTGCTCGCAACTTTTGCGCTAAACGGTTCGCCCTAAGATGCCAGTGCAACGCTGCCATCCATCTCCCCGTGTGCAGCGCTGCCATCCATCTCCCCCGTGTACTGACCTGCCTTATACCCAACATTTCCTCGTGCTTAACCTAATGAGATACGCCCAAAATTGTATATGTTGTTGTTATTATGTGTCTTTGATTCAATTTATAGTGAAGTATGGTAAAGTTGAGTCTACTCAGACTCTTCATAGCGAAGGGTTGTGATTTCAGTACTGCACTGCGGGGCGCTAATACGAACAGCCTGACTGATTACGGTTTTCCGCGTGAACTCTACCCGCAGGCTCAGCTGCAGGAGGGACAAAGGCAGGAAGTATGCCACAGGAAAATATCACTTTAGCTCTCCCACTTCCCCCTCGGGTCAATCGCATTAATGGAACGAGCGGATTAGTATCACAACGATCATATAACCAAGTATTTAAAGTCGTCTGTATAATATACCGTAAAGTCGTCTGTATAATATACCGTAAAGTCGTCTGTATAATATACCGTAAAGTCGTCTGTATAATATAGCGTAGACACGTACTCGAGAAGTCAAGTTTAGTTATGTGCATAAATGCTCAGTTATTGTCCAGTCCTCAATACCGTACCTTCTTATTTCCTTGTCACTCAGTACATCACAAACGTAATCTTTACATCATTCAGGGAGCTCGCCCAGTCAATCCTGTCTCCCCCTCGCTTATCATTCTCCCCTCTCGTGTGCTCCCCACTAACTGCTCTCCCTCACCCCCTCCCCAGAGCGGAGTATGCTGGCGCTGGTGTCTGGTCGCGACCTGACCATCATTGCTGGTGCTGCAGTAGGCGGGGCAGTGTGTGTGGGCGTGGTCATAGGGGCCCTCCTCTACATGCGCAGGCGCGCCAAGCCCCCTCCGGACACACCCCCGCCAGACCACGCCCACCACCACCACCACCTCCCCATCCCCAGATTATGGAGGGATAAGAGACCAAAAACAACAGGTAAGACCCTAAGAACAATAATATTTTTTAATCTATTGTTTCCCATCATTATTTCTTCCTGTTTCTCACTATCATGTTGAGAGAAGACTTGAGCCCGGAAGAAATGTCAGTGCAATAATAATAATAATAATAATAATAATAATAATAATAATAATAATAATAATAATAATAATAATAATAATAATAATATTATGATTATTATTATTATTATTATTATTATTATTAAGAAGAATATCAAGAGACAACCGGGCCGTTCAACCATCCCTCGCACTACAGGCTTCCCCACGGTGTCCAACACTTACTGTTATCAATTGTTTATGTCTAGTTATATTTCCTAACACCCTCTCATGTGTGTAGTTCACACACTCCTAGTTCTCACATACTCGGTTCTTCCTCACACACTCACTCCCCTCTTTCTCGCACACTCACAGCTTCTCCACACACTCAAATGTTTTTTATACAAAAGTACAATAACAGTTCTTTCCCAATGTTGCCACAATAGTCCAGCTCGTCGTTCCCACACTATCTGGCAAGTGTTCACACCCATTTCATTATGTTTCCGTTGATGCGTAAATAATGTCTTCATGCCTTAACAATGCCAGAGTTCCCCATATTTAAACCTCACGCCACCGAGAGGACTCATGTTCATATTATTCATTACTTCTATCAATCAGGTTTATAAAATTTTCTCTCCGGTTACTTTAACTTTGTTCTTCACCAGGTAAAATTCTCTTATTTCATCTTAATATTTCATCAGGCCTTTACATCAACTTAACATGTTGTTCTCTAACTTTAAAAAAAAATGGTGTTCATTTGTATGATATTTTGTATAACGTGTTTGTTCGAGCTGCTTCTTCAGTTTTTAAATGATTCGTATATCATTAACTCTCATCATACTTTCTGTTTGTTGCTTATTGTCTACCTCAATTTGCATCCACCTGGTCCACTCCACTGTCCTGCACCCCTGCTCATGCCACTTCTCACCCACCTAGCACTTCCTGCCCCTCCTAGCACTGTGCACTCACCTCACCCATCTAGCACTTCTTGCCCCTCGCCCATCTAGCCCTTCCCGTCCTTCCTAGCACTGTGCACACCTCGCCCACCTAGCACTTCCTGCCCCTCCTAGCACTGCACACCTCGCCCACCTAGCACTTCCTGCCCCTCCTAGCACTGCACACCTCGCCCACCTAGCACTTCCTGCCCCTCCTAGCACTGTACAGCACCTCACACCGGCTTAGCAGTCGTAACTCAACGTTCTGTAAATAACTTCATATGACATCAGGATTCGTCATTAAAGCCTCTTATTCTAAGACTATTATTAATTCAGATAACGTATACATCAGACAACTCTTTGTCTCCTTAACATTTCAAACATATTCTGTCACCTTTCACAACTGTGTGCCACGCTACAACACTTTATTTGGCTTAATTATATTAACACAGCCTGACTATTGTATCTGGAAGTATCTAATGCAAGCCACAGCAAGGGGCTCTCACCCCTCCCTCCTGCAAGCCACAGCAAGGGGCTCTCACCCCTCCCTCCTGCAAGTCACAGCAAGGGGCTCTCACCCCTCCCTCCTGCAAGCCACAGCAAGGGGCTCTCACCCCTCCCGCCTGCAAGCCACAGCAAGGGGCTCTCACCCCTCCCTCCTGCTACAGAAACGAGTGCAGTTACCCCTACACTCGCCAGCCACTCGAGAAAGCTACTGATTTAAGAGAAAAATGTAACAATTAATTATTTCATTATTTTATTATTATTATTTATTTACATTATTTATCACTTTTCATTTACTTGCACACTAGGGGGCTAATCACGTGACAACACATTAAAAATGCCGAAACTCGCACGATGTTTTTCATATCACAGTAGCGAACCCATTTCCTGATTTTAGACTGATTTCCCTTCCCTTATCCATGGTTATGTTAGGTCAGTATTGGCTGGATAATGCATGCTGAGTCCACAGAGTTTGGTGCTCCTCACCCACTCTCTCGTCCTCTCCCACCCCTACAGAAGTGTCGGTGGCGGACGAGGAGAGGACAGAGTTCCTGACGCAGCTTCGGGAGCTCCGAGGAGAGGCCACCAACTTCCTGGAGATGCTCACCCACACCAGGAACCGCTTCAGGACCTTCCAGGGACCTGACTCGCCCACAGACACCAAGGCTAAGGCTTACAGGTGAGTAAGAGCGGCGCCTTGACTTATCCGGAGACGTTATGACCAAGACTCATAGACAAACAAGGTCAAAAATAACTGTAGGGTTAGAGGAACTTGACCCTCCATCCAAGGCTTGAAGGAGTTTTAATATCGTGTAATATCCACTATACAGTACAATACAAATTCATAACCATACAATACAATATAACACAATAAAGAACACTACAGAGCTGTCCAATACAAAGTGATTGAATGCAATACAACAACTTTGCTAGTACAATAATCTTTATATCGTTCTAGTCTTACAAGCCAGGATCTTTATATCGTTCTAGTCTTACAAGCCAGGATCTTTATATCGTTCTAGTCTTACAAGCCAGGATCTTTATATCGTTCTAGTCTTACAAGCCAGGAACTTAATCTAATCCGATATCTGATTATGTCGGATTTTATCAGCTGCTGTTCGTCATCATCGGCCGTTGTGTTTTCTATTCTCTGCTTCTAACCTTTGACCTTACTTCTAGGGCTGTGGTTCGTGACTTATCGCGGGTGCTGACGCTGCTCAACCGTCGGGAGGAGCACATCGTGACGGTGCCCGGGGACTGGAGGAGGCTGTTGTCCTGGGCCGCGAGAGTCCTCGCCAGGTACAAGAGGCAGAAGGCTGCGAGAGTAAGTGATTTGGCGTGATTTTTTCCCTGGGAGGCCATTTTTGCATGAAGGTGTTATTAGATGATTCACGTCCTAGTCATATGATGTCAGAGGTTGTTTATCTCTCTGATTGGTGGACACATAACCAACCACATTTTAATGGCTAACCTATATATTTTAAAGATTAAATTTTATATATATTTATTTATTAATGATTTATTACATTTCTATATACGAATGTCTGGAAAAGGTTTAATGAATGGTGGTGTTTCAGGAGAGCGGAGAGATGCCATCCCTGGAGACGGTGCCTGCTGGCGGGACGCTGTACCAGACCCGGCGCCAGGCCCAAGCTGAACGGTGTCGACTCGTCGCTCAGGGCACTCCCACCGTCTCTGCTTCCTCCTCGCATCCTTATCATGCCTCTAGGGACAGCCAGCAAGAACAAGAGTCTCTCTCTTTGTCGTACAGTGGTAAGAGACATTTGTAATGCACATGATGTGTCTATAGACGCGTTCTACTATTCTGGGTGGGGAGTTCATGTAAGTAATTATCAATGAAGGCACCAAGCCGGGGAGACTTATGTAGCACCATCAAGTTGCAAGATATTCAAAAGTAGGTTTAAAGGATTCTTCTTCTTGTAGGTTTCCGTTGTCTTGTCTTTCCCTGGGTTTTGCACTGGTGGATTTGTTGCGAGGTCGGGTCCTCCCTCGCCTTGTTAATAGGTCCTGCCTTTTTGGAGTTCGGGTCTAATTTTTTGGTAGGGGTTTAGTCTGGGTTTTAGTCTCCCATCCTCCTCCTTTCTTACATCCTTTCTCTGTTACCTTTGGGGGACTGGGCGCAGTATCTGCTGCACCCACTCACTTGAGTGGGCTGTTGGAGGAGTCGGTCTTCCATATTCTTCTGACAGGTCTTGCTTCATGGAGCTCAATTTCTGCTGGTTTGCTGTGGCTCTGGTCCAATTTGTGAAGTCTTGGCAGCTGTGTTCTTGTGCTTCTCTGTTCTACGGTTGGTGAGCTACACACTGCTGCAGACGCGAGCAATTTGTTCTTTTAGCCTTGGAGAAAGTTTTTTCCATTAATAGCCACCTCCTTCCTTTTAGCCATGAATGAGATGGCAAGGTTCCAGAGACTCTTTGGTGCCCATGTGATGCTTTTCTGTCAATCCGGTGTCCCTGATCCTTGTTCCAGGGTCCGGGTGTCCCAGATTATCCATAGAATGATTGTTTGGTCAGTCCGCACTGGGCTTGTGTGACAGTGGGCACAGTGACCCAGTGATTCTTCTTTTTTTTTGGGGGGGGGGCATTAAAGGTCTTTGGTGGTACCTCTTGTGTGGCTCCCTGTCTTTTCATTTCCTTTTCAGGGGCTTCGGGTTGTCTGTGGAAGGTGTATGTCTCAAGTGGCTGGCTGACTGGCTCCCTGGACTGCCATCTGGTGATGGAGAAGTGTCACTAACAAGCGGTAGTAACTGGTTAAAGAGTGTGTTCATATTTAACAGGTTTGGGAATGTTTCTCCACGCAGTTGCTTGTTTTCGGGAATTCTATCCTTCTGGTCGATTTTCCTCTTGGCTTGAATTGATTTTGTATTCCCAGACTCTCTTTGCTCTAATGACTGGACCAGATTCTGCGTTTAGTGTCCGGTAGGTGCTTGTGACTCCAGGAGCTGATGGAGCACTAGTGTTGCTGCTCACCAGGCCGCGAGCTCCGGGACGCTCCGAGGGGACCCATCAGATAGTCCATGTCTGATAGTCCAAAATGTCCATTCAATGCTGGACAATTTTTCTTACCATATATTATTATTATATATATATTACATAAATTTTAGAATTATTTTTATCACGTAATGATTAAATTATAACAATTAAATATACTTTTTTAATGCTCATGAATCACAAAAATTAATACCAGTTGCCCGATTTTCAGTTAAGGATTATAACTTAATTAATGGTACCTACAGTAAGCAATTAGGTATGTTTTTAGTACAAAAATATTCAACACACAAAATCCAGGCTGTAGCTGGATCTTTGAATAAACAATTCGTTTAATATAAACAAATATATAAACAATAAAGCTCGATGGAGTGTCACCAGCTCAGTCTTTTGAGGCGCAGCAACAGAGAAAATACGGGGTACTAAAACCAGCGAACAATCCAAAACACCCACCTAACCTAACGAGCCTACGCATAGAAAACATGGAGAACACCTAGATGGGTTCTCGTGTTTTCATACCCCGTATTGTGTCCGTTGCATTAACTCAAAACAATGGGCTGGTGAGACAGGCCACCTGTCCAGCCCTTTTTATTGGGCTGCCACGACGGGGAGACACCCATATACTGCACGCCTTGTTACTCTTCCCTAGTTCACCCATCTCTCACTACACCAAGCCTCTCACCCATCTTCCATTCACCCATCCAAGCCTCTCACCCATCTTCGTTTTCCAGATGACTTGCTGAGCCACATGGGGTCAAGGACGACCTCGCTCATGAGCCTTACTCCTATAATTCTGGAGGAGAACGAGGACGAGGACGATGGATTGTTCGAGGACGACGTTGAGACCCACTTCGAAGATTTTAATTTCAACACTAGCATGACGTCACAATACCACTCGGATGTTGACTTCCACGTCACCAACGAGGAGATGCTGAGGAGAGATGAAGTCAACAGGGAAAATAACAACAATACCACAACGCAGATGAATCACATGAATCACTTCAACAATATCCAGAAAGACAATTCCCAAACCTCGCCAACCATCGCGGAGAAAATAATGAATATAAAGAACATGGAGCGTTTATTAGAGGGCAGCGAGAACGGTAAACACATCATATCTGACGTCCCCCGCCACCACCAGCACGGGACTCAGAGACCTCCGGGGAAAGCGTATCACTCAGAAAATCCCAAAAATCTAGAGCAAGTGAAGAATGAGCAGCTTCAGCTGCTTGAGAGTGACACGATAAATGCTGTGTTGTCAGGTGAGGACATGTATATCAACATCGTCAGAAAGCCAGTCATGGTGGGCCTGGTGCTGGCTGGGGACCCATTGCGGGACGATACCTTGGATCATGTCGAAAATCGTAGACGTGGAACTCAACAGATTGGCAGCAAGAATAACACAGCTGTCAGCTGCAAGGCGCAGGCTAGACGCCACCTGCCAGCACCTAGATGTGAGCTGACCACAGAGCTTTAGGAGCGAGAATTATATATTATCGTGACAGAGTAGACCAAAAAATCCTTCAACGTAAGGATTAATCGACGCTTCAAACCAGGGATTTAGTGCTGGTTAATCAAGAGAGAGAGAGCGAGGGAGAGAGTCCAAGGTAGACTCAGATATAGTCTCAAATATAGAGCAAGCCATTATATTAATTAATGAGCATTAGTAACTAATGGAGACTAGATATCTTGTATTCCTCACTCGTCATAAAACGTTCTTCCAATACAATATGTAATGCAAATGCGAAAGGTTTAATATCATTATTTGTACAAGTGCAGCAAAGTGAACAATGGTGCAAGACCCAGGAGGAGCAAACACCCCACGCACTGGATAATCCAGCACACCTCACCGCCTCTGTCATCACAAGCAGATATACTCTGCTATATTTACATTACAGTCTGAAGTTAGTCTAAAACTCATAGGTTCAGCACGTACCTCACAGTACGCATGTAGGCACCTGTGTGACTGGCTGCACCAAGCTGAGAGGTGATGGTAACACACTGACAATGCACTAACACAACATGAACACAGAGTTGCTCTCTCAGGCATATCATTGAAAATTTCATTTTCTTTTTAAATAATACCTCTGGGTAATGCAATTGCATCACTGATAAAGTGACTGTGTATTTCTGCATATATTTTTGTTAAGCATGTAATCGTATTGTTTAATATCTCTGTTTATAGAATGTATATATAATATACAGTACATGTATTTTTATATTTTTAGATACGCCGTGTCCATAAACAGTGGATAGACAGATTTCAACAGTACAAACCTGTATAAATATAGACATATATATTAATTCTCATCATATATTGGTTCATCTGTAAGCTTGGTGTTGATTGGCCGACGACACACCTAGTGAAGCCACTCGTCTACCAGACCTGTACACACCATACCATAGTTCATTACCCCGCCACAACACGTCAATAACCGTTGTTGTTGTGGCCAGCCATTCTAACGTGCGCTAGTGTATATTATTATTTGTTTTAAGTGCAACACTTAACAACATTAAAAGTGATTTTTAATCCTTGTAAATATTTAAAAGAATTATAAATATAACTTGAAACCTACCTTGTTACTTGGCAAGATGGGTATGAATGATTAAATATTTCTAGCTACGTTATACTTTTTAAGTATACATAAATGACATTGAAATGAATATGAGAGGTTGAATTGTGTGCTGTAATCGCATTTATAATTATACAAGAATTGAATTTTAGCTTTCATCTTGAGGCATTTATGTGACACTTCCATAAGGCTTTAACCATAAAGATTTATGTACTATATTTAGCCTTGACTCTCACTGTAGCCATCATCATTCATCAGGCTCCTCTTCCAGCATTCTTCACCTCCTCTCATTTTGTTGTTCATTAGCACAAGTTTCCTATCTCAGCAATATTTACAACTCAAAATGTTGCATTTACCAGCATCATCCTCTTATATTTGTCTAATTTATTCTAACACAGTTTTGTGCTCTTATTTCCTGTCTCATCTACATCTCATTGTTCAAATGTCTTCCTTTCTCTCCCATTATTCCATATTCGTCTTCCCATCTACATTTTTATCATTTTTTTGTGTGTTTCTTTCTGACTGCTCCCTCATTCTTCTCCTCCTCGTTCCATAGACTTGCTCTCTTGGAGCTGTGTCCTCCCTCCATACCTGGTCACGTTACATCCTACCAACCTCTCAACGGTTATTACAACCACCACGACAACAGCTGACTACACAGCAAGTACACATTATTAAAAAAAGTATATATATATATATACCATAAAGGGGGGTACAATTCTCGGTGTATGTCCCCTGTCTACTCTGTCTACCCTGTCTACCTTGCTAGTAATCCTAAGGCTCTTAAGTCGCTCCAGTTCTCTTCATGTCTTCTCTACATTGTTTTCCTGACCAGACATTCCAACTCCCTAACCTGAACATCTTTATGTGTACCTTTTTCTCTCAGGTTTGTTCACGTATATATAATATTTGTATTTATATTATGGTACTATATCCAGCTCAGAGTATCTAACCTCATTCTAGTTTAACTTCAATAAAGATGATCTAACTAACACAGAATAGCTTACTCGAATTTATTGACTAAACATTATCTGCATTTATATACTGTATATATATAGTAGCAAAGGAAAAACTGAAAGTAGGATTTATTTGAGCGCTTTCGTGTTAATCAAGACGTTATCAAAAGTACAAACAATGAAGTACAACTCTTGCATCTAGAGGCAAGACGGTGACGTGAGAGGTACAAGACAATATTACTGTACTTCTGGCTCATGAACACAAACACAATATGTACATCAAAAAGTGTCAAGCAATGCTCAACGTACATAAAATTAGCATTGAGAAATTCACTCAAAAAATGTGTTACGGTTATCATATTTTTTCTGTTTGAAAATATTGTCAAGACCTTGAATCATTTTTATGTACATGTGGTGTTTAATTATGAAAACAATATTGGAAAATTATTAGAGAAACAGCCCTTGTAGTGATAACTGTGTCATTTACCAAATATCCTGTAAAGATTGTAATACATTCTATATAGGTCAAACATCTAGATTTGAAATTCAGAATTTTGCAGCATAAATATTCTGTAAGAAGTGGTCAATAATCTAATGCATTATTTGTTCATTAGTTAGAAAATTATCATCAAATTGATTGAGTATTCTTCCTAAGTAACAAATTGCAAAAGTTTCATTATTGGAATTTCAATAATTTTTCAATAGAAACATTATTGAATCTGCTTTATTACAAATTACAAAACCATACAGTATGAATATTAGTGATGGTTTGTACAATTTTGATACATTTTAATGGATCAATTAAAACACCATCTTTGTAAGATGATTGACACAGATATTCCATTAAGGCTTCTGGGAACTCACATTTATTCTTCATTAGATCTACAGTTTCATCTTGTTCTTATGCATTAGCCATTAGGCCTTCTGCGGCTTCTTCTTATTCTTATATTCATGAACCAATATTACAATGACGTTGTATTACACCTCATACATCTTCCTGTCTATATATTAAATTTTCAGTGTTTGTACTTTGTATGTGTTTATTAACGCGAAAGTACTCAAGTCAGCTCTGGTTTCATTTTTCTTTTGTGGTTAAATATTTTCACATTATTCACAGTGTTTATATCTTCGTGATTTACACACACACACACACACACACACACACACACACACACACACACACACACACACACACACACACACACACACACACACACACACACACACACACACACATTATATATATATATATAGGTAGAGTACAAGTGCAGATGCAATTACCTCAGTCCCAGAGTTCATTTTGACTTAATATTACGTTACCTCAGTGTGTGTAAGCCAAGGTTCTTACACGAGTTAGATTCCGCCTTTAAATAAGCTTCAGTTTAGATACGTAAGCCTCAACTGTAAGTGATCTAGCCCCAGACCTAGACGAACTAGCATCAACCAGATGAACTATCCTTAACTAGATGAACTAACCTCAACGAGATGAACTAGCCTCAACTAGATGAACTAGCTGACCTAGCCTCAACTAGATGAACAAGCTGACCTAGCCTCAACTAGCTGAACTAGCCTCAACCTAGTCACCATAAACATAACACCAGCAACCAAAGAATTAAATAACATATTTATATGGAGAATATTTTATCTTGTACATACTTGTAAATATTATACACTTGTCAGTACATTTGTTGTTTATATTGTACATCATTCACATATGATGATAAATAATAAAGTCTGTATAGCCATGTTGTTTGTTATGAGTTCCTACTACAGCCATGTTGCTTGTTATATGAGTCCCTACCACATCATACGGTACAATTCTAGTACTATTACATCTTGCCGACAAGACTGTGGTTCCGATCCATGTCTGTCTGCACAATCCATCAACAGGCTGCTGGTAGACACCGGATTGCCGCCTGTAATTGTACCAGCATGTTGTCGTTGTTGTCTAAGATTCGCTACCCGGAACAAAAAGTTCCAAGCAGCACGGGCCATGGTGAGCCCGTAGTTTTGTACCTGCAGATCTACTTGCTGCTCCGACACCTGTCACACAGATTACAGAACCCCCCCCCCCCCTCCTGCAACGACAATTACAGAGCCTACTAATTCTGCATTACCACCGGCAGCGCCTCCTGCCGCTACCACCTCTGCAGGTGCAGCACCTGAGTGCTCATAAACTCTCATAAGTAAACGAAAAAGACGTGATTCAAAGGCGAATTATAGGAATTTTCCCCTTTTGGCCCTTGCCAATACCGACCAAAATAGTTTTTTTTTCAATAACTGTTTTCTTGTGCAGATAAAATATTCCTTTGAGACATATAGAAACATGAGGATTCTCCTCATTTTGAGGGTTATGGAGAGTTATGGAGAGTTATGGCCAGCCTGGCACTTCTGACCCCCCCCCCCACCCCCGCGGACACGTTCCCAGCAGCTGCCGGTCCAAACATGACATAAATCATCCAAAATCTACTTTTTCTTCCTTTTGGCATATTCGTCAGAGAATAAAATATACACTTTTATCAATACAAATTTTCACTCCATCCTACTGCATTCTAAACACAAAGGAGGAATAGTAATTATAATAATTGTATCTGCGATTTGAAAACTTGAAAATTTTTCGTACAAGATAAAGAGCAAAACCATCACAACAGCCGTCGTGCATAACCTGCTCACTACACACAACACAAGCTTCACAACAAGACAGATATAAACCTCACTACAGCCAGCTCTTGTCAAAACTATTTGCTGCAAATATTCAGGGGCCAGATTCTCGAAGCAGTTACGCAAGCACTTACTACAAACCTGTACATCTTTTATCAATCTTTGGCGGCTTTGTTTAAAATTATTTAACAGTTCATGAGCTGCGAAGCACCAGGAGGCTGTTTATAATAATAACTACAGTTGATTGGCAAGTTTTCATGCTAGTAAACTGTTTAATATATATAACCAAAGCCGTCAAAGATTGAGGAAAGATGTACACGTTCGTAAGTACTTGCGTAACTACTTCGTGTATCTGGTCTGAGAGGTGACACATCAGAGACCCAACGGGAGGAAAGGTATGAAACATTCTCAAATGTTTACATCTGAGGTGTACATATGTACTTCTTCATATGTATCCATGATACATATGTGTGTGTATTTTTACTATTTGTGCCTGCAGGCTCCAGCTCTTAGCTCACTGACCCCGCCTTTCTAACCGTCAGTTGTCTAGTGTAGTTATTACCGATAATATGTGTGTTATAGAATGTGTCAATGTGTGCACAGTGGGTGGAAACTGGGCGCAGGTGTTGAAGCCAGTGTGTGCAAGTGACCACAAGTGTTCAATTCATCACAGAACGAACAGTTGTGTAATCATACTTTTATAAGCATTCTGAAAAGTAAAGTTTTGTTTTACTATATAGTTGTGTACGTGTGTGTGTGTGTGTGTGTGTGTGTGTGTGTGTGTGTGTGTGTGTGTGTGTGTGTGTGTATGTGTGTGTGTGTGTGTGTGTGTGTGTGTGTGTGTGTGTGTGTGTGTGTGTGTGTGTGTGTGTGTGTGTGTGTGTGTGTGTGTGTGTGTGTGTGTGTGTGTGTGTGTGTGTGTGTGTGTGTGTGTGTGTGTGTGTGTGTGTGTTACTATTTGTGTCTGCAAAATCGAGCTATTAGCTCTTAGACCCCACCTTTCTAACCAATTTATTTTTCCTCTATTATATCTACTACATATATGTATTTCTAACACGCTCGTGCACACACACACACACAGCCGGCGGGCCGAGCGGACAGCACGCTGGACACGTGATCCTGTGGTCCCGAGTTCGATCCCGGACGCCGGCGAGAAACGATGGGCAGAGTTTCTTTCACCCTATGCCCCTGTTACCTAGCAGTAAATAGGTACCTGGGAGTTAGTCAGCTGTCACGGGCTGCTTCCTGGGGTGTGTGTGGGGAGGGCTGCGAAAAAAATAGTAGTAGTAGAAACAGTTGATTGACAGTTGAGAGGCGGGCCGAAAGAGCAGAGCTCAACCCCCGCAAACACAACTAGGCGAAACACACACACACACACACACACACACACACACACACACACACACACACACACACACACACACACACACACACACATTATTAGGCTAAGACGTGTTGCACACCTGGAGAGCATTACGTTTGTAAACAAACATCAACATGGATTCTGGAAACAGAAATCATGCCTAACAAACCTTTTGGAATTTATAATAAAATAACGAGAATATGGCAGGACAGAGAAGGATGGGCAGACTGCATATTTCTGGACTGAAAAAAAAACTTTTAATACAGTACCGTCACATGAGACTGCTGTTCAAACTTAAGAGGCATGCGGGAGTAAGCGGAAAGGCCCTAGCATGGGTAAGGAACTACCTAACAGGAAGGAGCCAGAGAGTTACGATAAGGGGGGAGAAGTCGGACTGGCGAACAGTAACGAGTGGACGAAAGGACGAAATGAAATGTTCACACGGAATAGTAACAGAATGAGGTGGTAGTGGGTGGAAGCTGGAAACTCAGATGAGTCACAGAGATGTTAGGAAGTTTTCTTTTAGCGTGAGAGTAGTGGAAAAATGGAATGCACTTAAGGAGCAGGTTGTGGAAACAAACTCTATTCATAATATTAAAACTAGATAAATGATATGGAAATAGGACAGAAGTCATTCCTATAAACAACCGATGGCTGGAATGGTGGGATCCAAGAGTCGATACCCGATCCTACAGGCACAAATAGGTGGGTACACACACACACACACACACATTAGGCTATTAGGTGAGTACACATCCCCAGGATGCAGCTCGCAGCAGCTGTCTAACTTCCAGGTACCTATTTACTGCTAGGTGAACAGAGGCATTAGAGTGAAAGAAACTTTCCCCATTTGTTTTCCCCGTCGAGAATCGAACCCGAGCCATTAGGACTACGACACCCGAGCGCTATCCACTCAGCCGCGAGGCCCCGTAAGATGTGTGTTTGTGTGTGTATTATTTGTACTTACAGGATCACGCTGTTAGCTCTTGGATCCCGCCTTTCTAACCGTTGGTTGTCTAATGTTCTGACTCCAGATCTATTTTTCCTCTATTATATCTATTACATATTTCACACACACACACACATCCGCAAGATGCAGCCCCTAGCAGCTGTCTAACTCCCAGGTCCCTCTCTGTAGTTTAGTGCCTCCTATCTAATACCTTTTTTTTAATATTGGGATGAGAGAAGGTAGTGAGGGAGGGATTAGAGGGAGTGGTGAGGGAAGAATTAGAGGTAGTGGTGAGGGAGGGATGAGAGGTGTGCAGGTGTTGGTAGCCTCATTAGTTGACAGGCGAGGCAGGGTCCACCTGTGCCTCCACCAGTTACTAGCCTGGCACTCCAGTCACGCACCTTGGCACTCCAGTCGAGTAACTGCCTCTCTAGCGGGCATCTACCACTCCTGGATAGTACTGGGTACACAAGGTGAGCACTAGTGAGACGTGACCACACTGGCCAGTGACTCTGTGACAAGACAAACACGTCACGCTCACCCGGTGACTAATTTTAGCGGAATAAACTAGGTTATCAAAACGGCATACGGAACCATTCAATTTTCTATTAATTGCCAATTGCTTCCTTAAGCAACACATTAAGGAACCAACGCGGGAAAATAATATTTTGGACAGTGTTAAGTAACAGGGAGGCACAAATTAATGACATCGAAACAGTGAGCGAGCTGGGGAACAGTGAGCGAGCTGGGGAACAGTGAGCAAGCTGGGGGAACAGTGAGCGAGCTGGGGAACAGTGAGCGAGCTGGGGAACAGTGAGCGAGCTGGGGAACAGTGAGCGAGCTGGGGGGAACAGTGAGCGAGCTGGGGAACAGTGAGCGAGCTGGGGAACACTGAGCGAGCTGGGGGGAACAGTGAGCGAGCTGGGGAACAGTGAGCGAGCTGGGGAACAGTGAGCGAGCTGGGGAACAGTGAGCGAGCTAGTGGGATCAGTGATCACAAGGAAATCATATTTTACATAGAATGGGACAGATGTGTAAGAGAACTTGGTTAAGGTGCCAGATTTCCGAAAACCTGATTTTAATGGACTAAGAAATTTCTTAGATAAAATAGATTGGACAGACCTGACTATGAGGGAATGTGAACCTGGCGAGGGGTGACGTAACACAGGCTTGCGATGTAGATTCAAAATACACATTATTTGCAAACATTCTAAGTAAAGCCTAGGAACGCATTATTCGATCTAAACATACATATGGTTAAGATCAAATAATGAACAACCCAAATGGATAACTATAGGTCTGAAGAACCTTGTATGTAAAAGAAAGTATGGTACAAAAGGATTAAGAATGGGAAAGTCAGTCTAGAACAAGAATTTGTCAAACTGGTTAGAAATGTTAAAAAAAATCGGCAAAAAGAAATTATGAAGTTTGTTTAGGAAGGCAAGCAAAGACAAATCCTAAATGTTTGTTCAGTAATATCAAACAAAAATTAGGGAAAGGAAAAGTCCATTAAAAACTGACACAGGTCAGATAACCGATAATGACAAATAATTGTGTAAATGTTAATTTAAAATATTTTGTCTTATTTTGTCTGTAGTTAAAGATGAATTGAACATTATGCCTTCAGCCGAACAAGTCATTATTGGTAGAGAAGAGGACAAGTTGACTAGTTCAGTAGTTACCAGGGAAGATGTTATTAAACATGTTATTAAGCATCCTCCCTGTTTAATAACATCTTTACTATTTGGTCCTACAATGGCAGAGACGGTTAAGGTAGATGTTTGGAAAATGGGAGAGGGAGAGACAAATGGACAGTTGGTGATGGAGAAAATGGGAAGAGAGAGAGAGAGAGAGAGAGAGAGAGAGAGAGAGAGAGAGAGAGAGAGAGAGAGAGAGAGAGAGAGAGAGAGAGAGAGAGAGAGAGAGAGAGAGAGAGAGAGAGAGAGGGGGGGGGGGGAAGATAGTGAACGAGATAAGAGAAGGGGGAGAAAGAGACCTGGGCACAGCGAGGTACCCCTTAGTCTACCCCTTAGATCATTATGAGCAGTTATTGAATTTAATCAGTTCCGTCGTTAAATAAACTGCTTACAGCAGACGCTATAATTCCCTTACCTTCGGGTTCACATATAGTTGATGCCAGTGACGTGTGTGGCTCCAGGGGTCTTTTAACAGCCCGTCCTCATCAACAAGGGCCAAATGCTGGTTAATCCAGCGGCCAAACCTCGTCTACGAATTAAAAACGGTTTACAAACGACTTGATGACGTGTGAACTTTTCTCATCCCATCCTCGAAAGGCCCGAAAGTAATTCCATGCACCCGCCAAACCCCCTCTTTATGAATGAAAAAGGTTTACAACGCTGGAAATGCTTCACCCACGTACTTTAAATACAAATAATCGCCAACAGAATTTAAACAACTAACCTGACCTACGCATAACTATACTCAGAATTTGAATTTATAATAACTAATTTTATATGGGATCAAATCTATTTTTTATTATAAAGTATGTTAAAAGTTATGAATGAATCTTCGGGGACGGCCGCAGCCTTGCCTGAGGATAGGTTAGTGCCAAACAGCTGTTGTAGCACAATTTAGCCATTATTGATTCAAGCAGTTTTCTCACAATGGACGTTAAAATAATTGGCCGACAGTACGACAAGGGCGGTACTTCCCTTCTTAAAGTCTTAAAGGACTGACACAACATTTACTTTTCTTGGATTAAGGCCCTGGCAAAGGCTTCATCTGGTCCTGGGGATTTGTTTGTTTTTAATAGTTCGATGTTTAATCATTTCCTCCCTGGTAATGACTATACAATTTGCCTCACCATCTCCTCCACCAACAAGGATGTGTCCACGCGTTGGTAAAATGTAAAGTTCTTTATTAAATAGAGACAAAGTAGTTAATTAGAATGCCACCAAGAGGAAGACCTTCGACAGGTAATAAATCTTGCGCGTACGCATGATGGAAGACTGTGCACGACCACTGTCTGGTGTGTGTGCCGTGCACGTGTGTGCCGTGCAAGTGTTGGGCCTACTCAAATCTGGCACAATCTGGGTCTCGCCATACACCTGCTGCAATGTCCTGACGCTGACGGACACATCTGGGACACTCCACACACCTGCTGCACCCTCCTGACACTGAGGCACACATCTGGGACACTCCACACACCAGCTGTACCCTCCTGACACCGAGGCACACATCTGGGGCACCTTACACACCTGCTGCACTGCCCTGACTTCAGTTTTGAGCACTGTACTCTTGAAGGCATGTAGCGAAGGATGGTAATTAATCCCGTCTATTAGGACATTCTTGTATTTAATTTCTTGAACAATTCTAAGAATAAAGGGGTAACATGCTTGAAGTTTGGCAATAGATAAAAGGTTTTAACAAGCAGGAGATTAATATGGTTCTAAATACAGGTATGTACATTACAAAACAGAATGGGGAGCAATGGACACATATTGCATTAGATTCGACTAAGGAAACCCGGGTAAATTCTTGTTCGGAAACAGGGATTGTTGATTAATGGAACAAAGTTTCGGGTAACATTATAGACGTGTGTACAGGATGAACAACCCAGCGGGTTTTCTTCCTATTGGGGAGTGTTGTTCATGCTGCTATGGCGGTGTGTCCACTCACAGGATGAGTGGAGCTGCCCAATAAACTCGCCCCTCGGGGAAAATTTTTAAAAATTATAGGCGTGGGTTGGTTGGACTGGTTCAAGTGTAGGATAGACTAGTATGAGTAGATGTAAAGAGTGAGCCAGGAAGGCACTTCCTCTATTCTAATGTTAGTACTAGGAGTGGTATCCGGTGGCGCCCGGGACAGTCTCACCCCCCCCCCCACCTTCCGTTCCAGCCCTCTTTATTTTCCGCTCTCTCCACGTCCCCCGTCTTCCCTTCCCCTCCCCTTTTCCCCCCCCTCTTCCACCAATTCCCGTCCCCTCCCCTTTCCCCTTTCCCTCCTTTATCCCTCACCCCCATGTACCCTATCCTCCCTTCCCATTTTGAGCATACAGACCTTTATATATATATATATATATATATATATATATATATATATATATATATATATATATATATATATATATATATATATATATATATATATATATATATATATATATATATATATATATATATATATGAATGGTCCCTATATATATATATATATATATATATATATATATATATATATATATATATATATATATATATATATATATATATATATACATATATATATATATATATATATATATATATACATATATATATATATATATATATATATATATTTATTTATATATATATATATATATATATGCGAAGAAGCTTGAATGGTCCCTAAGCCAATATGCAACCGAAAACTTCTCACTCCCTGAAGGATTCGAACCCAGTCAGCGAGGGCTCCATGTACTTAAGCATCTCCAGTACTGTACTGCTAGACTACACTGACTACAAAAGGTTGGAAGTCGTCAGACCCTTAACCCAACCCTTGACAGTACTAGGTTGCCAATTTTAGGGTACAGATATTTCATGGAATCACCTCGCAGTTGTAGCCACGTGAGTAACAAATGCAAAGCTTGAATTTAAGGGTTAAATTTATTCTCTTAAATTAAATTTAAGGTAATTCAGGCAGAATTCCACCTGATAGAACTTGCTGAATCAACACCTTCCTGTCAGCCAAGTCACTTTTAGGTTGAATTTAGATCTATAATTGACTTCGCCTAATTTTCTCACAATTTTAATGATCGTATGATCTTATTGATATTATCATTCCTTGTAACGGTTTTCATTTCCCCCGCTTGTCCCTCACCAACATATCCACCTTGACAACAATATACATATAAATGAACACATCCACAAGGGCAATGATGAGGGACATGTAATGGCGCCAAATTCTCCCTCATCCCTCCACCTCCAGAGTCAAGGAGAAAACTCTCGTATATTGTTTGCTCAATGAGAGTTTATAGGGCTCTGTCTATCACAAACTCGAATTAATGATGTTAATTCAATATTTTTTTATTAATTAGTTAGTTTTTTATAGCTACATAATTTATAAGAAGTGACAGAAGACAAATTTACTTTTCTAATTGATTGTTATGGTGCGTGACGTAGTAGTCAAGCGGTGTCGGCCGGCCCGTGGGATGGCGTCGCTCTGTTAAAGTACACACATTAATTTTGGGTTAATTTGTCAGTTAAACCTGAACAGTGAGTAACTCTCACTAAGGTTTATTTTAATATTTTATAATTAAAGTATGTTGTGACCATGTCCTCTAAATATGTTATTTGTTGTGACCATGTCCTCTTAAATATGTTATATGTTTTGACATATGTTATATGTTGTGACCATGCATTGAGCCTCTCCCTACAGTTTAGTTTTCTACAATTTGTTACCAGAGTATTGCCGTCGACAGACTCACAGACGTACCTCACCTAACAGACGTGTGCATTATAATTATGCCTTTGCCCTGCAAATCAGAAAAAAAAGCATCCTCTACGTGAATAATTCCCAAATAAAGCACCTATTGAGTTACAATTCTGACAGCTAACATTTCTACCCACAGAGGGATGAGGGCGTGGATAGCCGTGGTGTGCATTTGGGCGGGAGCGGGTGTGGAGGCCGCCCACTTGCTTCCAAGAGACCTTACCCGCCCGGATCGCATAGTGGGCGGGGAGCCGGTGAAGCGTGGTGAGTATTCAGGTGTTGAGGGAGAGTTGGTCCGGTGTGGGGGGACATGTGTGTGATTTATGGATATGTGGGGAAAATGTCCATATGTTTAGCGGTCTGATGTGACAGATATACACACTTGTGTATGAGGAGTGTAGGCAAATGTCATTATCATGGAGAATAAGGCGTGTAAGGAGTATTAAAGTGTATTACGTACGGAGACGAACTGTACGTGAGCATGTGCTTTACTCCAGTAACAACACAAAGGGGGATGCGATATCAATAGCTGAAGGGATTCGTATACACATCATGGAGGCAAATGGTTAATATTCAACCCATCGTCCAAAAAATTATAGAACTTACAGAAACTCTTTGCTAGGACGTACAACAGTTGGCTGTTGGACCAAAAAAACTCGCCTTTTATATGACTGAATTACTCCACATGGCAAATTAAGAAAATTAAAAAGTAACTTATGAACCTAACCGAAGCTGTCCAAGCAACCCCAGGCCTATTATATGCTGTCTTAGCCTAATATAATACACATATATTATACTAAGCCTGAAATGTTTACATTTGATTTATTTTTTGATGTCCTCTACAGAATAGATAATACAAAACGTAGACATTGTTACTGCAACAGTTCATTTTTGCACGTTTGACCAAATAGTTGCTGTCATTTTAGGAGGACTGGCTGTAATATTGACCCTGGTCACAGTATGAGGCCAGGAGGGTTTTCACTAATAAACACGTACTTTCATCACATGCTGAACTCAAACATTGTGACTTTACTCTCGGGTGGCGAGGAATCAGGTCAGTTGCCGTGGCAGGTGTCGCTGCAGTACCATGGTCGACACTTCTGTGGAGGGACTCTCATCTCTGATACCTTGGTTGCTACGGCCGCCCACTGTACACAGACCTTCAAGTGAGTCCACCACCCATCAACCCACACTCTGCCCCCCCCCCATCCCCTGCCCCTTCCTCAACCCCATGACCCCCTCCCCATACACACACACATACAAACGAGGGTTTGTATTTCTGTGTGTGACCATGAAGGAAGGAAGGAATGAAACAGGAATATATATATATATATATATATATATATATATATTTTACTGGAAAAACTCATTAGGGCAAATGGAGGACCTTTTGACAAGCCGCCGGCTTCGTGTCCTCGTCGAGGCCACTAGTGCTAGTGGCCCTTAGGTAATATATATCCCTCAGTCTACAGCCACTGTCATTTTCTCCTAGGACACCATCAATACCCATCATGCCATTCTCAATTTGGTCACTCCTAGCTTTGAATATGTATTATTAATGTAGTAATACCATTGGTTTGATCAACGTGCCCCCGTCCTTCGCTCCTGCTGGCAGCTTCGACGAGGTGAAGGTGGTGACGGGGGCCTGGGACCTGAGCGAGACCAACAGGATGTACTCGGTGAAGACTGTGATGGCGGCGCCCTACAGCACCGTCTCCCTCACCCACGATATTGCTCTCCTTAGACTCACCCTCGAAGACTCCGACATCACCTCCAGAGGTACGAGAAAGTTGTTATAAATTTTTGTTTCATCGTAGATACAGATACAAATAATTTATATAGCCATATTATAAAATATATCGATATTATGCTATTGCCGACTTTTAATCAATGTCAACGAGTAAATTTTATATTATAATGGATGAGGTACATGGTACCCAGGTCGACCCAAAAAGTGTACGCCAAGTAAGTGTTATGAGCCTCCAGAATGGAAATCTATTATAACATTCATTTTACAGGTCAATATATGTAATTTTATAGTCAGCTAAAAAACTTTCTGGAAAAAAAACGCCATTTCAGACTTCATGGGGTCGTGGGGGTAGCAATAGCCTCGGAGAAAAGCACACACACAAAGCATTAGAGGGGGATTTTTGGATGCAATGTGTGCTCCAATGATCACAACACAAACACTGGACCAGGAAACTGAACACTCTGTGAGCCTAACTCTTCTTAACAGTCTCATATCTTTGCGAGGTTGTGTTAGGCCATGTTATTGATAAGTTTTTTGGACCTTAAAATCAAGCAGAGCGTCTCCGGCAGCTCCACTGTACCAGAGATTGGCGCTGTTCCTACAGTTACTGATTAAAATGAGAATGCCAAACAGGGGGATTTATATATAATCTTCCTGAACAAGTTCCAGAAGTGAAAATTTTGCATTTGATGGTTCTAAATACAATTTGGCTTCGAGTCACTTACCACTGGTTCTCACCCGCTAGTTGGCTCTGGAGGTGTGCCCATCGCCCTGGAAACGCGGAAGGAGGTAGAGGCTGGTCAGCGATGTACCATCTCTGGCTGGGGGAGGCTGGCGATGGGAGATTCTTTAACAAATGTCCTCATGGCTGCCGATGTACGTATAACACCTGTGTTCTCACTGCTCCGTTTTCCTTGTTTTACTACATTTGAATTAAACTGTATCCTGTTTCCTAATAAGGATAACATTGTAACTAGAGACTGTTGTAGCTACTATGTTGTTAGAAACTTCTATTGTAGCTTAACTTAGCATACTTCTTACCCCGTCAGGTTCGTTTCAGTTTTGACACAGCAACAGCTTTCACCCCCAACAACGCTATTCTCTCACTTGGTACATAAGTTCTTCCTCGACTGTGAGCTTAATACAGTAATTACGTATAATTAAAATCTTAAATAACAACTTCTTACTGGATCCTGATAGTCCTCCAGATATAGGTTATTTGTTAAATTCTGTCATTGACGGTAGTGCTATGGCATCCGAATTTTGGGGGAATCGGTTGACAAATAAAGTTTCAGGCGGTGAACTATGATAATCCCTCGTGGTCGTGAGTCATGGTTGGTGGTGACGGTACACAGGGGATATACACGACCTGGAGCCCGCTCCTCGGTGTATGCACACTGTGTACTGTACTTCAGGACTAAAGTATTCTTGCTGGTTGGTCACTAAGCTGCTGCTGCTGCTGTTGTTGTTGTTGCCTTAATAACCTTCCGTAGGTTGATTGGCGTTAAACCCAACACTAAATAATAATAATGATAATAATAATAATAATTTATTTAGGAAAAGTACATACATAGTTGCAGAGTTACAGTACAAACATTCTGTTTGATTTAATAATTAAAGATAGAGGTAGTACATACAATACCTAAAGCCACTAGTACGCATAGCGTTTCGGGCAATTAAAATTAAACCAGTTATTTTATTATTGATGTGAAGTTCTTCCTTATGTAATACAATATGCACCAAAGATTTGGGATAGGGTTTTATTTATATTGAATTAAACCTTCGCACAACCATTGTGATTATTTGTTTTAACTTAGCATGATTAACTTTTGTCATCATATCTGATTGTATAATTCAGTTGTTTCTTCCCGCTCTGATAATTCTGCCTTGTTATCCGTCATCCTTATGAGTTAATAATTATTAATTATTATCCTGTTCATTGTCTGCGCATTATTAATTGTCCGGCTTTTACATATATTCGCGTGAACATTCATGTAATCTATAAAATGGGAAAACATCGTTCTCAGGGTTGCTGTTGCTTGTTCCTTAAGAGCTTTGAGCTTTCCTTAAGAGCTTAGTATATCTTGTACTCTAACTAGTGATACAGCTTACAAATTGTGAGTACAACTATATAAGTTCCCATTAATCAGAAAACAAAAACTTTATCTCACCAAACACAATTTAATTCAACTCTGCAAAAAAATAAAATAGAAATAGAATGCTGATAAAATGTTACATAGAGATGATAATGATGGGACAAGAGCTGTGATTCTCAGGTGAAGGTGAAGAGTGACAGTGATTGTTTTGAGATCTTCCGGGGCTACTCCTTCTTCAAGGTCTACCCCAGTAACGTGTGTGCGGGAGGAGAGGACAAGGACGCTTGCCAGGTGAGTCTCTCTGGACGCCCGCACCTCACAGTGCTCCTACACCAAACCTCTCCCGAAAATATTGTGCCAATTGGTGACTGCGGATGGAATGTACACAATATACTGTTACAACAGAAAAAGTCCATCTTTTGTAATATATTTTTTTTTATTAGACACTGGCTCTAGGCTCCAAGTTCTTACTGTTTATGAATCCTCAAAAATTTAAGTCCCGCATTCCCCTCCTTTCCCTTCTACGCTATTGTGTGGGAAAATGTACCACGTGGTCGCCTCAGGCCGACTTATCACTTTTTTTATTATTTTTATTATTTTTTTTTTATTTATGCATATACAAGAATGTACATAAGGAATGTGAGGATACAAATATGGTAATTACAGTCTTGTAAAGCCACAAGCACGTGCAGCGTTTCGGGCAGGTCCTTAATCTAAGAAAATTTTAGGGAGGTAAATACTTGCAAAATTATAGACAAAAAATGATAACAGATTACATGAAATGAAAAAAAGATGAGAGAAAATTGTAGGTACAGTATATTAAAGCACATAGGTAGCTAAGATTGATTGCAAGTGAACCTGCTGTGTAGATTAACGGTATACCTGGAGAGGTGTACAGTTTGTCTGACCCTATGATACCAAGGTAATGATTCAGGCCCGAGAGACCTCTGCTGCTACAACCATAATATCTGTGGGTTTAGTTCAAAATAAACATATCAAATAAAAAGTTTGTGACAACAAGTACGGTGATATCCGGTTATATCTGTACCATCCCAGCCACACTACCCTCATGTCTTGTGTCTGTTACTTCAGGGTGACTCTGGGGGTCCTCTGGTATGCTGCAACAACTCCACCGAAGACCTCAACTCGTGCCGGCTGGTGGGCATCACCTCGTGGGGCATAGGGTGCGCCACTAGGGGTATTCCTGGCGTGTACACAGAGGTCGCGCACTATGTTAAGTGGATGAAGGACACGATCACCAAGGAGTACGGCACGGACGGACTCCGGGGACTCTCATTCTTCGGTCAGGAAGAATTAGTCACGGAGGACCAAGATACCACCGACTAGAAGCGGGAGACATGTACTAACACTGACCTGCTGATAACAACACTGTCGTCTAAAAATGCATAGAACGAAGAGATTAAAATATAATGAATGAAAATCACTTGAATTGGCTGATGAATAATGTTTTCAGCTGAAGGTCAGCAAATTTTGTCATGAGCATAGTCATCTGGAGAGGTCTGTGTTGGCCACAATATATATATATATATATATATATATATATATATATATATATATATATATATATATATATATATATATAGGTATATATATATATATATATATATATATATATATATATATATATATATATATATATATATATAATCAGCTAAAGAAAAAGCTCAGGAAAAAGTTATCATTTATTAAATCTGGTAATAAAGCTAAACAACTCAGAAAATAAATGAAGTTGCTAGCTGTAAACTACAGGAATTTCAATGTAAACAAAACAATATTGATGTTACAAGTAAACCAACTCAAATATATATAAATTTTAAGAGAGGTAAGCTACTAGAGACACTACACAGCAGCATCTATAAATTAAAATCACTTCACCTTCACAATTATAATTTCGCTAAATATAACAACAGTTCTTCTTATACGCATTAAATTATTAAATAAAAATGCAAGTAAAATTATAAAAAAAGCATTTGTTTAATTGGTAAATACACACACAGCCTCAAACTCACCCTCGGGTCCCCAAGTGCAGCGGGGAACCTCACAGTGTGCCACCGGCGTCAGTCTCGCCTCTCGCCCAGCTCTTGACAGGTCACTGCTGATACACATGGAAAGACGCCGACAACTTGTACTAAATAGGGTACTGGACTCTCCACCCCCAGTGACCATTCTATGCATGTAACAATTCATTCACTTGGGCACTGGGAGCCTCGAACACCCGACCTTCTGCACGGGAGACAGTCGCCGGATGTGCAGGACCGTCGACAGTCGCCGGTTGGAGTCGCCTCTAGTGCCCAAGTGAATGAAATGTTACATCCACGGTAGTGTCACATTTAGGTATATATATATATATATATATATATATATATATATATATATATATATATATATATATATATATATATATATATATATATATATATATATATGCAAACAAGCCTGAATGGTCCCCAGGACTATATACAACTGAAAACTCACACCCCAGAAGTGACTCGAACCCATACTGCCAGGAGCAACGCAACTGGTATGTACAGGGACGCCTTGGTCAAGCGGATTAAGGCGTCCCTGTACATACCAGTTGCGTTGCTCCTGGCAGTATGGGTTCGAGTCACTTCTGGGGTGTGAGTTTTCAGTTATATATATATATATATATATATATGTGTGTGTGTGTGTGTGCGTGTGTGTGTGTGTGTGTGTGTGTGTGTGTGTGTGTGTGTGTGTGTGTAAATCACGAAAATTAACACGTAATGAAAAATGTGACCGTGTCAGACCACGAAGGAAGAATTGAAATAGGGATTTTCCTTAAGTACTTTCGTATTTAATAACACATCTTCAGGAGGAAACACATCTTCCTTCTGAAGATGTGTTATTAAATATGAAAGTTCTTAAAGAAAATCCCTGTTTCAATTCTTCCTTCGTGGTCTGACACTGTCAGACCACGAATTAAGAATTTTTTTATGTCATTTTTCATCACGTGTTAATTTTCGTGATTTACACACACACACACACATATAT
This sequence comes from Procambarus clarkii, assembly GCF_040958095.1. Taxonomy (NCBI): domain Eukaryota; kingdom Metazoa; phylum Arthropoda; class Malacostraca; order Decapoda; family Cambaridae; genus Procambarus; species Procambarus clarkii. Next base: position 8,916,639 of record NC_091193.1, read on the forward strand.
ATATATATATATATATATATATATATATATATATATATATATATATATATATATATATATATATACATATATATATATATATATATATATATATATATATATATATATATATATATATATATATGCGAACAAGCCTGAATGCGAACAAGCCTGAATGGTCCCCAGGACAATATGCAACTGAAAACTCACACCCCAGAAGTGACTCGAACCCATACTCCCAGGAGCAACGCAACTGGTATGTACAAGACGCCTTAATCCACTTGACCATCACGACCGGACAAGATGAGGTGATAGCCGAAGCTATTTGAACCACCCCACCGCCGGCACTCGGATGGTAATCTTGGGCATAGCATTTTACCAAATCACCTCATTCCTCACGTGTGCCCCAAAGAATGAGGTGATTTGGTAAAATGCTATGCCCAAGATTACCATCCGAGTGCCGGCGGTGGGGTGGTTCAAATAGGTTCACTCGGATGGTAATCTTGGGCATAGCATTTTACCAAATCACCTCATTCCTCACGTGTGCCCCAAAGAATGAGGTGATTTGGTAAAATGCTATGCCCAAGATTACCATCCGAGTGCCGGCGGTGGGGTGGTTCAAATAGCTTCGGCTATCACCTCATCTTGTCCGGTCGTGATGGTCAAGTGGATTAAGGCGTCTTGTACATACCAGTTGCGTTGCTCCTGGGAGTATGGGTTCGAGTCACTTCTGGGGTGTGAGTTTTCAGTTGCATATATATATATATATATATATATATATATATATATATATATATATATATATATATATATATATATATATATATATGCTAATAAGCAAATTAGAGGCTGCTATCTGGTGGTGTAGGCGACGAAACATGTTGAGCGGAAATTCCAGGAAGGTGCTGGCACTCCCACTCACCTGACTCACCTCCCACACCACTCTCACCCCTCCTCTTATAGTTTCCCTCTCTCTCCTTAACCTATACCTTCCTTTTTCAGTTTTCATTCTTCCTTCTTCCTCTGCCACTTTTATCTCATCGTTCATTCTCGTCTCGTTCCCTCATTCCACCTTTCCATCCTTCTCTGTTTCCCCCTCGTATCCAGCTCTCCCCCTCCCGAGTCTTCCCTCCCGGGACATTCAACACTCAAGGTGGTGCTTCAAACAGGTCGTGACATCACCCCCCGAGGTCCATAACATTCGCTGCTCACAAGAAGGTCCCTGCTTACCTAAATATGACTTTCCCACCGCCACTTATATTCTCTTCAATGAGGTTCTCCTTGTCCATCTTATCTGTTAACCACAGTATTTTGTATATGGAGACTATAATCCCTCTGCTTCTCTCCTTTAGGATTGTAAGATTAAGTACCTTTAATCTGTCCTCGCAGTTTAGTCCTTATAATTCAGGCACGAGTCTTGTTACAAACCTATGCGATTTCCAATTTAGTTTTTCTTCATGGTTTTTAGTTATTTTGTAGACTTCGTGGAACCTCTTGGTTAGTTCCTCGCATACCTCGTCGACTTCTGTGAGAATTTTCCCTTATCTCCTCAACCGCCCACAGGATGGTTATGGGGTGCCGTACCCCATGGGGTATGGGGTGCCAATGAACTAAACTTACTAAAACTCTTCTCAGTGTTATCAATTATCTCTTACAGCTTTCGTTAGTCCTTCACTTTCACCATTATGTCGTGTTCACATTACAGGTCTCGTGACTGCGTGTGCTCGATAGAGCCCAAGAATATCTTCCAATATTCGTGTGTATATATATGTAGTAGTTACAGAGCTCAAAATATCTCATATAGTAAGTAATTATCAAAAGAGAGCACCAAGCCGGGAAGGCTATGTGGCAAGTACCTCATATAATGTGGTCTGAAATGAAAATACATTAAATAATTTTCCGTATTTCGGGTGGTAAGAGTGTCGAAATTGCTGTCAATATATTTGCTCTACATAATTAATTGCTTTATATTATTATTATTATTATTATTGTCACACCTTCATTGAAGGAAGGTAGACTTGGATCGTTGTGGGGCGTAACTGAGAGGCTTGGATGGGTGGGGGTAAAGAGAGGGTGAGACATGTGTGGAGTGACATTGTCTGGCTTCATATATGACTTTAACGCTCACCTATTTGTGCCACGCGATGCTCTATTATAACTCGGGCTGGTGGCGAAACTCCCTGGATACAACAATCGTTGCCATATCCTGCCTGTAACCGCTAAATCTAGCAAGTTTTCCGGCAATGTAGCAGGGTGAGGATTTCAGTGAAGATTACCCTGTTGATGACGCCAACTCTTCTTCATATTAAACTTCAAGTTTTTCTCTCTCTTGTTACTGAATCATATGCGTGGTACACCATCCTTGACGGCTGCACAATGCACCCAGACCCAACCCGTATTCTGTCTTCACATCATGGATAAGCAACTCATGATTGAGTGAGTGTTAATGTACAGTACTCTGCTGGAATGCTAATGACTTTCGCAACATGTTTTCAGTTCTCAAGACTTTGGCGTATGACAAGGATATTTACTTACTGAGTAGCCAATAATCTATGGTTGATGAAATTCGAATTATCAGGGCCAAGAATTTTGCTCATTTTATCTAGTCCATTTCAATGTGGATTCCATCTACATTTAATGGAGAAATTGAAAATAACCTTGGATTGTCAAATATGCAGTACGAGAGCAATAGTACACCAATACCTTCAACAAAAAATCTTGTAGATCTGAGGCAAAGTTAAATCGACATTAGTAATTCCATCTATCATCATACTATCATGCATGAGGAGGCACACATCTATGGATCATCCAATAAAATCAGCAGACTCCTAGAGGTTACTACTGCTCGGTTTAGACTCTACTAAAAGTATCTCTGGGAATTTTCATTATCTGCTGATGTAGACCTGACCAAATGTAAACTGTCAAGAAAATTATTCGCACACCCTCCGTCATTATGTGATGGAGTGCGAAAAGATATACGCATCCAGGAGCAATTCTATAACAAATGTTGAAGCTAGTAGCTAAGTGATTGTAACCTATCCACCGCTGCCCACTGGATGGGGGGGGGGGGGCGGTGTGCAGGATAATAATACAAATTGTCACACTAGCTCTCCACATATGCCAATTGCTTAATTTAGAAACTGTACTTGTAGTCGGTCTCGAGGCCATTGTTGATGTGCTGATGTGCATTGCATTTTGTAACTAGCTCTTCAAGATTGTAATTTGCTTAGCTAAATGAATTGTGTGGTTCAGTCCCCTGAGCCCATTATGTGCCTCAGTAACCCTTTCCACTACCGCCCACAAGATGGGTATGGGGTTCATAATAAATGAACTAAACTAACTTTATTATGCAAGAATTTATATGTATAAAAGTTAAAAGTAAAATAAACAAATTTTTAAAAGACATCAATTAAGTACATGGAATCATACAGACAGTTTAGTTTAGTTCATTTATTATGCACCCCATAACCATCTTGTGGGCGGTAGTGGAAAGGGTTACTGAGGCACATAATGGGCTCAGGGGACTGAACCACACAATTCATTTAGCTAAGCAAATTACAGTCTTAATGAGCTAGTTGCAAAATTCAATACGTCGTCACATCATCAATGGGTTCCAGATCGACCAAAAGTACAGTTTCTAAATTAAGCAACTGACATATGTGGAAAGCTAGTGTCATAATTAATGTTTGTCCTGCACACCGCCCCCCCCCAATGGATAGGCCAGATTGATTGATGAAGATTAAGCCACCCAAGAGGTGGCACGGGCATGAATAGCCCGTAAGTGGTGGCCCTTTTGAGCCATTACCAGTATCAAAAGATGATACTGGAGATCTGTGGAGGCGCAACTGCACCCTGCGTGACGGGAGATGTCTCCCGGACCAAATGGTGACCAAATGGTGCTGATCCTCGGATAGGCCATGATGATAAAGATTAAGCCACCTAAAAGGTGGCACGGGCATGAATAGCCCGTAAGTGGCGGCCCTTTTGAGCCATTACCAGTATCAAGAGCTGATACTGGAGATCTATGGAGGTGCGACTGCACCCTGCGTGACGGGAGATGTCTCCCGTGAGATGAGGAAGATTGATTGATAAAGATTAAGCCACCCAAGAGGTGGCACGGGCATGAATAGCCCGTAAGTGGTGGCCCTTTTGAGCCATTACCAGTATCAAAAGCTGATACTGGAGACCTGTGGAGGTGCGACTGCACCCTGCGTGACGGGAGATGTCTCCTGGACCAAATGGACGGATAGGCCAGAGATTCAGCTACTCGGAACAAGTTCCAAGTAGCACGGGCTATGGTGAGCCCGTAACTTACCTGGCACAGGAGCGGGGCAAGAAGCACGGGCTATGGTTAGCCTCGTGGACGGGAGATGTCTCCCATGACATGGATAGGCCACCAATTCGCTTGGTTATATATTCGGTGACTACACCTCAGCTTCTGCTGAGCTAGGAGAGATAGATGGAAGAACACTAGGAGAGGTGAATGGAAGAATTGTTACCTGTAAAAAGGGATAGGATTGTAGCTTGTGTAGTTCGTGCTAATTAGTTATGCCATTAAGATAATGAGATAATGGAGCGAGTCTAAGGTTTACTCGCTACAGCCACTAGCACGCGTTGCTACTTGTCCTCAGCAGTCACTCCAACACTAATTTCCCGCATACGTTTCCAGTCACCATTCATGTCATTCGGATCTACCTCAACCTCCGGGTAAACTGCCGCAAACGAGCTATGACTGCGGAACCATGATCTGGAACATCATCCTCGTTTCCAACATGAAAGTCAACATCGCCTTGGTTTCCTCATCCCCTTCCATCACACCATTAGGAGGAAGTACAGCAAGCTGTGGAAAACAGCTGGGGTCGCAAGTGCCGCACACAGGTTACGATTATCATTCATAACCCAGAACCACAGGCAATCCGCTCCATTCCTCTGGATTCCGGTTAAATCTCCTCCAACCCCACAGCTGCATGACGACCACCTATCTTCCCCAAATCCGGACAATTCCTCATATACAATACAAACAATGAGAAACGGGTTTAAGCTCGACAATCCAGAATGTAGGACTCAAAACAGAAGATACTTTTACACTCATAGGATTATACACCCATGGAACCGCATACCTGGCAACCCGTAAATACCAAAATTCCAGGCCATATATGGGGGAGGGGGACCATTGACAAGCCGCCGGCTTCCTGTCCGTCGGAGTCACTGGAGTGTCAGTGACCCTCAGGTAAATTCAGGTATTGCTGCATTATTCAAAAAATGTGTATTAGGAATAGTTAGCAACAACTGACAGCAATTACTAGAAACTTAGCGAAATATGTCCAAAGTTAGCACACTGAGGAGAGAAGAGGCGAGGTTGGCCACACTGGTGCAGTGTGTTTACAGGGGAGGTGAGGGAAGGTGATACCTACTGACTCCAACTGTTTCATCTATATTAACTTGATTCGCGTACGTTACTCTTTTTATTATAATTCATTGTTTTAAGTAATGTTATTTTTGTTAAAACCGAAGAATTGCATAGCGTGGCAATGTGTTATAGGGTTGTATTTTGGGTTTCATGAACATTTTTACGTGGGCGTGGCAGCTTTCAAAACCAGATAACTTGCTTATTATTTAAATACATAATTTATATTACTTTCTCAGTTCAACATAATTTAATATTGAGGTTACCAGCTGGATAAGAATATGTTAATGGTAGCACAACCTTCATCTGCCCTTGTCCTGACCCATACTGGAAATGATACAGTAAACATCTAAGTCTCCGTGGTGTAGTGGTAAGACACTCGCCTGGCGTTCCGCGAGCGCTATGTCATGGGTTCGTATCCTGGCCGGGGAGGATTTACTGGGTGCAATTCCTTAACTGTAGCCTCTGTTTAACGCAACAGTAAAATGTGTACTTGGTTGTAACAACGATTCTTCGCGGCAGGGGATCGTATTCCAGGGACCATAGGATTAAGGACTTGCCCGAAACGCTACGCGTACTAGTGGCTGTACAAGAATGTAACAACTCTTGTATATATCTCAAAATCTAAAAAAAAAAAGTTTGTTAGTTTAATTCAAATAAAATTATGCAGCCCATACCCATACTGTGAGTGACAGTGGAAAATGTTACTCAGGTATACTATGGGCTCAGAAACTGAACCCCAAAATTCATTTACCTAGGCAAATAACTAATCTTTATAAACCACGTTTTGGCGCATTTCCTTTCACCAGGTGTTTAGTAATCGTTGGGGGTTCAGTACTGGTAGCAGCCAAGGGGACTAAAGTAAACCTAAGTTCAGTCTTAATGTCTCCAACAACAGTAATTATACATTAATTCACTGTTTTATCAGACTCTCGTAGCTGTGATCCCAAGAGAAGCATAACACAATGAACAAGAGTTTGTTAGGTTAATTAGATTATTATGGGCCCCATTCCCATCTTGTGGGTGAGTTGCAGAAAGGTTTTCAGTGTCACATAAGGGGTCTAAAAACTAGTACAACAATCTTGAACCTAAGTAGTTTACATTTACAATGAATTAATTATTTGCAGTTTATATATGAATTTGTGGTGAGCTAGTTACATATAACTAGCATGGAATGTTGTTACATATAACTACATACTTTCTAAATGACATATAATTAATTTAATTATCTTTGTCTGGGACAGGCAGTCTGCACAAGTATATATGTTAGGCCTATATACCAATTTAATAATAATAATAATAATTTTATTTATGCAAATGTACATACATAAGGTTCATGAACAGAGGAAGGTACATAGGTAAAACAAGCACATTACGTAAAGCCAAAAATATGCAGTTCGTGTTTCGGGATTATCTTAAATAAAAGAGTGAGGTTGATTAACTTAACTGTCCTTATCAAGGCCATTAGAGTGTTAGTGGCCCTCAGGTAAATTCTGGTAAATTAACAATTTGATGAGGTAGACCCTTGTCATAGACCTAATACTAAAAAGAAGCAGGCTAACATAAAAATTGTTCAAGATATTTTGCAAATGATATACAATCCTTAGGAAGGGCATAACATGAAAAGTCCTGTAGGAGAAAATAAGTAGGTGTTATTAGGGAATACTTGAAGAACAGGGGAATATGGGAGCATAATGGAATTATTAAAAGTTTTGAAAATAATTGACAATTAAACAATCAATAAGTTCAATAAAGAGTAAACAAAAAATTGTCCTAAAAGTAAATCAACTCTCATGCCAGAAACAGTTAAGGGCCTCATAATTAATACTACAAACCATTAACAACAGGGCTGATATTGGAAACCTTGAAAATACTGAACAGATTGGAGGATGTAATGTCTGGCAGTCCCCGTGGAGTAGTGGTTAAGACACTTGCCTGGCATTTTGCGAGCTCTTTGTCTAGGGTTCGTATCCTGGCGGGGAGGATTTACTGGGGGTCAATCCTTAACTGTAGCCTCTGTTTACTCAACAGTAAAATGGGTCTCTGGTTGTTAGATGATTTGGCTGGGTCGATATTCTGGGAACATAGGATTAAAGAGTTGGCCGAAATGCTACGTGTGCTAATGGCTGTACAAGAATGTAAGAACTCGTGTGTATATATATATAAATAAAAATAAAAAAGTGTGTTTAATTCAGAGAGAATATTAGATGGATTATTAAATTAAATCAATATTTATTGAAGTGTATAATTTGTGTCCTTATCTTCCAGCACCATGGTAATCAGTGTTTGTCACACCCTTATCAGGCACTTGTCTTATAGCTGATGTGATATGACTGCGTAATGGGATCCATCATAGATATTGTGATAGGAAGTTCTGTGATCTTAGTAGTGTGCTGAAGCTGTTCAAAAGCAGATGCACAACATTACATACAGTAAAGGCTAGGCTACATTGTGCTACAATAATGATGAGGTTAGTTTTCATTGTTGTGGATTACGCTTGGAGATGGCCTGCAAGGGGAGAATGAAAGATGGTGTCATTTGTGTTACTGTATCATAATTTTGAAATTGTGACGTTACATGTTTGTAAATCTGGGATTCATACAAGTCAAATACAATATGGAAATACTGTACAGTATAGGATAAAAACCCACACTTGTGTATTTGTGAAATTTAAGGAATTTACACCTAGTCTTTTGCCCTCTCCTGAGTGCTTCATCAAGGTCTGGGTGTGTGATTAGGACAAGACTTACATCTCAACGTCTAATGAGGCTGCTATCCTGGGTCCAGTCCCCTTATTCTTCTTGACTGCCTGACCATGTCACCTGTATTCCCGACTGGCAATGTACCTGTGGTATTGCCTTCTATGGAAATATGGTCATGGCCTTTCTGTAATCCTGCTATTCTGGTAGCAGTTGTTATTAATCAAGGTGTTCATCTGGATGCTAGCCATCATAACCTTTTCCATACCCCAAGGAGCATGACTAATGGGACTACTTTCATTCAACAATTTTTTGAGATCTAATTTTAATCCACTTCCTCATTTTCCTAGTAAAGCTATCCCCACCATAATGGGGTGAGCTTTTTTCCTACTTGAATTTGATCGATCATGCCCTCTTCTGATGTTAGCACAAGGTCCAGAATGCTATAATACTCATCTGAATGTCTGGCTTGTCCGGCAGGGAAGCCTTCCCATATCGTTCAGATAAGTGAGCTTAGACAGTACATTAATTTAAAATGTTTTGCTTTCAATGACTGTACTTCTGAATATTGAAAGTACAGTACAGTAAAAATATTTTTTATCTAGTATCAGGTGTTATATTTTAGTTTGTTTTCTTTAGTTTTCTGGAAGCTGTAGAATGATGCAAGAATACACACCTAAAAGATGCATTATGGACAAAAAACTATTTTATCAATGGCTGATGTCATTCCATCCTAAGCTCTTCCCCCCCCTCCACCCCCCCCGTCTCATTCCAAATCCTTGTCCTGATCCCTTCCAAGTGCATATAGTGCTATTTAGTTGTAATGGCTTGATGGTTTCTCCTGATACTTCCCTTCCCTTCCATCCTAAGCATTGGTAGTCATCCACCAAAATAGTGTATCCAGATCAATTGAAAACACTATTAATATATACTTGCACAATAAATTGGATCTTAATGCTCGCAATTCTCACGATTCAAGCCAATGCACATGGTGTATGGCCAATGCTTTTTGTTAGCTGGTGGCTCTGGTTCAAGTTCAAGTATGTTTATTGAGATAAGCAATAAATACATCTCAAAGGGATAGAGTAGCTTAGGCTATTTCTACCTCAAGGGGCGCACAAATTCAGTGAGTACAAATAGACATATAACAGTACAAGAATCCCATTTAACATTGCATACAGCAAGTACAGCATATAATTGTTACATTCTTGGGGCAAAATTCTTGTAGCTCCTAAGTATACTGTCTATTATACCATTATCACACATCCAAACAATTTGATGTGGTACACTATTTATTTCCTTATTTCTATATTTTTCAATAAGGTGACACTCTAATACATAATGTTCTAAGGTGTGGGCGTACGGCATACTACATAATTTACACTCCTTATCTTTTTCACTGACATCAACACCGTATTGCCAGATATATTTATATCCTAATCGTAATCTCATGTAAATTGAATCCTTCCAAGTAGACTTTCCTTTACCATAAGTGAAGGACGAATTTGTATTTATTATTGAATAATTCTTAAGTGTGTTACTACTATCCACTATTGCCATTCTTTTTATCATTTCTTCATCTTCATCTTCATTTCTTCTTATTAATGTTATATATACATGTACACATAATCATACATACATGTACATATATATACATATGCGGTAAATCCAGAGAAATGAAATATGGAATTTTCCGCATACAAATGATTATTGTTTCGTGATCGTCAATTGCATATATACATATACATACATATACATTCACATACATATTCAATCACCCACACACAAATACACACATCAATAATCTTTGTATCACAAGTGATTCAACAAGAGGCTCACAAGTCACTATACTAGGCACTTTACATCTATGGTGAGTCGTCCAATTACTAGTCTTGCTCTACACCCACCCAACTGGGCGGCAGCTTAACAGTCATGTGCTCTACACCCACCCAACTGGGCAGCAGCTTTACAGTCATGTGCTCCACACCCACCCAACTGGGCGGCAGCTTAACAGTCATGTGCTCCACGCCCACCCAACTGGGTGGCAGCTTAACAGTCATGTGCTCCACACCCACCCAACTGGGCAGCAGCTTAACAGTCATGTGCTCTACACCCACCCAACTGGGTGGCAGCTTTACAATCATTTGCATGAATTACTTACAGTAAGCAAATTTTAGATACTTCGAGATTTCGGGCAGCACATCATTATAAATGAAGTACTTACACTTTTCTTGGACACCAATGATGGTGTTATCTCTGGATGGTAGCTCTGGTGGTGGTTGGCTGTGCAGATTTTGGGCCTGTGGGTTTCCAGTTTGTTATAGGTATGTTGTGCAATAGCATTGAATAATTGGGTATAATATAGATAATACAATAAATGTTCACACTTAGGAAACTTCTTTACAGATTTACTATGTAGCTAGCCAAACATTAGCATTAGGGTGGCCAAGGTTTTGTCATGCTCTGTAACATTGGCCACGTGCAGTACACATTTTGTTTGGTATCTTGGTAAGTTTTGCATCTACATACATTTTGGTATTACTTTATAGGTAAATATCTCCTCCTTCAATACATATCATTGGCTTGTCCATGAAGATATTAATTATACTTTTATATCCAATTTGAACATAACTTTCTTTAGTGGTTGAAGTGCAGCAACCTTGTACTGTACTGCACTAAACCAAAAAGACTACAGGTTGCACATAGTGAGAAAGATGTAAATTAAAAATGGATTATGATTTGCAACACAGATATTTTGTTTATTTTGCAGGAGAAGAATGCAGGCAGGAAGTGCATCACCTGTGGGACTGCCACCTGGCCCACCTCAGATGGTGCCTATGTCAAAGGTGGAGCTGACTATTGAGGCCAAGTAGGTTGATAATAATTTTATGAATAAAATATACAAAAGAACATGTTACAGTGATTAGGTAGAGAAATTGCATATTAAATAAAGCCTCTAATATGTAAATGTTTTGGGTGTAACAATTTTTTTTTTTTAATGGGGTAAATGCTTAATATTAAACAAGTAGTAAGCAAGAAGTAAGCTAACATGGTTAAATTGTTCAAGAAAGTACAGTTTGTGAGATTACATAATACAGTACTGTATTGGCATTTTTACATTCTAGCAAAGCCACTAACATGCATAGTGTTTTGGGTAGATCCTTTAGAGAGTGAAGGCCTAGTTTAGATAAGTTCTAAAACTGTAAAAAGGAATACCAGGAGTCTAATTGGAGTCACTGATTAAACATTGATTAGGTTAATCAGGCCTACAGTTTTCTAAACTGTTTTGTTATAGCTTGTGTTTTATGTACTGTATTTGTGAATCCTTAGAGCTTGTATGTACAGTACATCAGTTTCAATGAATATTATATTCTGTAATACTGTATGTTTTACTTTTGTATTAATAAGAATTAGACTTTAAATTGACAATGGATTAGTTACTTTCAGTGTTTTGAAATTAATTTCTGAAATTCTTTGTTTTTAGAAATACTGTACTGTATACAAATTATATTGTCTAAGTAAAACACCTCTTGTATAACATTTCAGTATTTTCTCATGTAAGATAAATACTTCAACTATAAATATTTTCTCAGGAATTTAAAAAATCGTGATGTCCTGAGCAAGAGTGATCCCTTATGTATTCTCTATATGAAGGAAACTGGACAAGATAGTTTTTATGAGGTTGGGCGCACAGAGATGATTAAGGATTCCCTGAACCCACAATGGGTTCGTGCAATTGAAGTGGATTATCGATTTGAGGAACGACAGGTAACTCCTAAAGTTTCCTTCCAAAATTTGTAAGCTAATTTAGATATTGTTCACACAAATACATTATTATTTTTCAGTTTCAGTTTCTCTTTCACTTTTGATGAGTGGGAAAGCATCAGCCCGGAGAAAAATAGTACAAGTAATACTGAATAGTACGAGAAGTTTCTAGATACAGTATTAAATAATCAAAACATTAAAAAATCCTCATTTATACATTATATCATGCACAATATGGCATCATGGATAAACAATGACTACCATACTGCAACAGTCAGCCATTGTAGCACCCTACCGCTTAAGAGTAAGAATAGGGGTACAATGCTTCTATGCATTATATACAAATACTGTACAGTATATTTATTCACTTCTTACAAATTACTTCCACCCAGTCTTGTTCCTTTACCATACACCATTTGTTGTCCAAAACTTACTCCTTGCTTCTTCACACTCATTGTGTCTGCCCACCTACTTCCTGGTATTCCTTTTCACTTCCTACTCTTAAATTCACTTTAATACCCTCTTAACTAGTCTACCACCATTACTCAGCATGCCAAAACAATCTTGGTAAAATCTCCTCAATTTTGGATTTTACTGAGTTTATCATGCCATCTCTCTCCATGGCATTTGCTTTCCATTTCTGTTCTCCTGACACCTCACATGGTTCTTTGTCTATTTCTTGACAACCGTGCATAAGAGAAACTATACACATTTAAGATAAATTTCTGGGATGTTCCCCTTAGTAGCTCCCAGAGCTAAGTGCTGGTTCAGCCAAATTTTAAGGAGATGCTCTAGACCTCTGAGACCCACCTTTTCCTTCTGAGAGTCAGAACCAGAAATTGACTCTGAGGTCAAGGAGTTTGGGGATCTGAGAACAACCCAAAGTAAAGAAGAAAAATGCCAGAAAACATGAGTGTAACAAAATAAGCCACATCAAAGCAAAAAAAAAAAAAAAAATACTAATAAAGATGTTTCCCTATTATTGCCAAGATCCCAATTTGTATTATTCATGGGCTTTTTAGACACTCAAAAAAAGTTGAATAGTACTCATAACCTTAAGAAATTCAAAAGTAAGTGGCAAGCGATGAGTCACAATAACGTGGCTAAAGTATAGACAATCGACTTGAGAATGGTCCAGGACGGACCGAAACTGTCGTCGTCCCTTCACCTTCTAGTGTGTGGCCCACTCAATGTAAGTGGCAACCCTCCCACATTGTTTGTACTGGAAAATATCTGTTATGCTGTTTTCCAAAATATATACAGCAATTGTGTTGTATAATAAACTTGGACAGTTATTATATACTGTATATACTTATATACTGTATATAATTGGGGCTATTTCCTCTTTTAAGTATTTTTTCTTTATTTGTATTCACTATGGTTTCCTTTTATTCCATTATGGTACTGTATCCATTATAGTATCCTTTTTGGTGGATGTCAGACATCTGGCAAGATTTCTCTTGAGTTATGGCACATAATAATCCACCAGTTCCAAATATTTCCAATGTTATTACAGTAGTTTCATTTCATTCAGTTTTGCCAAATGACATATATTTAGCTTGTTTCACAATTGAATTAACATTGTTGAAGATTTTTCAACAAATGCTTTGCTAATAAAAGATTAGTGTACCAATATCATAGCTAACTGATTGTCATGAATAACAAGAGAAAACACTTCTTTATTATAAAGACTGATTATATGCTAAAATTATGTTTGCAGAATGTATTTGTGTAGATAGCAGCACGTGAGCTACATTGCTGGCATTGTAAGTGTTTCAGTGTATCTTCTTATGTACGTATTTTCAGATCCTTAAATTTTCTGTATATGACTGGGACAGCAAGAGCACGAATCCAGATGATCAAGACAGTCTGGGCTCTGTTGAATGCTCTCTGGGAGAGATCATGGGTTCCCAAGGATCACAGGTATGATAAATAACAGTATTTTTACCAGTACCTTGTTTTGCAAGTGCAGTTGTATCACTAAGCAATGTACAGTACAGTATTATTAATAGTGAGTGATATATTTACAATGTATTTTTTTCATGCTTTGTCCAAAAATAACCATTAATGATTTAAATGACTATATAAATTAGATTTTTTGGCTCAGATTTTCACATTGTGGGAAGGCATATAGAAAGATATTTAGAGAGATGTGTTTCTAGGACAGTTAAGACAAGCCTCACTATACAGAGGCCAAAGCCAACAAGAAAGTGCCTTGGAAAAACAATCCTGGACCGAAGGGGCCACAACGAAACGAGGAGACGAAAGGAAAGCGAGCACTCTGTCCAAAGACCAGGACGGCTCTCGCACCCACAAAACCAACACCACACGCAAAGCACAGTGCAGTAGCGACACCGGAGCCAGAGCACACGACCATCGCCTATAGCATCAGCCTCAAGAACTGAGGTGTGGGTAGCCGGCGTGGGGGTTCTGGGGCTCCCCCTTCCCCCTCCCTGGGTGGGGGGGGGGGAGCTGCACAGACAGCAGTGCGGTGGTGTGTGACGTCACACTAGTTTGCTTGTTTTCGGTTAGGGAGTTCTATCCACTAGTTCGGCTTTTGGTAGCAATTTTAACCAGAATAGGGGTTTGTTTTGAGGCGCTTACCTTTCTGGGTGCCTGTTCCGGTCGATGGCAGACATAGAATGCTTCCAACCACACGGGGGCTTCTATAGGCCATTGCTCCCCTTGCCTCTGTGAGGGGGCCCGGTTCTGGCCGTGGTCCCCGGTAGGCCTAAGAACTCCATACACATGACTGATGCCAAAGTCTGACATTAGCATATCAGCCTGGGATAGCTCCGGGGAGCCTCCGGGACTCACCCAGAAAATGGCGTTTCATTACATTCAATGCTGGTTTTTTCACTTGGCCTTCCAGCTTATGCATTGACGATTAGGCACCAGTTTGCCCTACCTACATGTTGATGATTTTGAGGATCAACATCCCCTCGGTCCAGTCTCTGACAAGGCATCCTCAAAACCTATTCATGGGTATGCCTGCTTCTGTGTTTGACACTGCTGTGTGCAGTTTTCCAATGTGACGTGGAACTTTCAGCTCTCGACAGTCACATGCTGTCTCCATCATTTCACCTGTTGGGTACAGAAGTCTTTTCACCCTCAGATTCTATCTTTGGCAACCCCTTCTGGACTAAGGCAGCAAAGCAGTTGATCCTCTGCTGTTCTGTGAAGAGGAAGTGAAGCAGTTGTTATGAACACTTGTGCCAAGTTTGCTCTCTTCCCTTCTTCAGTTGACTTTTCAGATCAGTTCAGCTTCTAATACATTGAGGGGCCAGGTCAGTTCAGCTTCTGTTTGCTCAGCTTCTTAACTTCCACCAGTGGTTCTCAGACACTCAGAGGGGGTCTTTACTTCATAGTAAGGCTTGTAGCATCTGGTGTGGGAGGTGGAACTGGGCTGATAGTGCTGTATCTTCGATCATATTATATCTGCGGTCATCTGACCTTGTGTTGAACCCAGTTAGCTTCCTTATTTGACAGGCTAATCATAATATGGTCTGATGGGAAGTTTACTGGTTACTTTAGCCAGTCGTAAATGATTCGTTGAAATCACTTGGGGATTTGTTACAGATGTTGTTAATGGTTAGTGAGTATGAGTGCAGGAATCACTTTGTAATTATGGGGATTATTAGGACCTTTTAAGTGATTGAAATATAATTTATTTTTAATGTGGAATAGCTTAGGGATAATTTAAGTGGCTGCCACATTTGCTTAAGAGAACAAACAAGTTGCTCAGATCATAAAGAAGCTCTTTGAGTGTAGATGAAAAGCTCTTTTCTGAATAGACTATTGTATTGCTCAAAATTTCCCCCTCATTTTGTTCTATCATTTTCTGTGCAGTCTAGAACTTTAATGAAATATAAGGCAAGGAAAGCTTAGCTACATTGCTGACATGTAGGATCCTGACATTTGGTGGCAGAGCACTCCTCAGTGGTCTCTAGTAATTACCTAAGTATAATTACTTCTTTTCTGAGGAAGAATGAGTCTGCTGCTTTCCAAAGGGGGTCCTTGGGTTGTTGATGCTTGATTGGTTCGGCCAGGCTGTGCATCATGGTTTGTGGCTCTTCACCGTTATTTGCGCACCACGACCTCTGTGGCAGAGGATACACTTTGGGTTGACCCAGTTTCCCTTCTTACAAGAGTTTACATTCTTGTAAAGCCACTAGTACGCGTAGCGTTTCGGGCAGGTCCTTAACCCTAATTCGAGGGTGCTTGTCTCGCAGGTTGTCCATAGGATTATTCGGTCCAGCCAGCCTGCGGTCTATCCCCGTGCCCATGCTGTTGTTAAGTTCGGAGTTCGGCTGCTGTTTTGGTAATATGTCCTGGCCTTTCTTCAGGCATGTGACTTTTGGAGGTCGAATAGGGTCCTGGCTGCATGTTACCTTGTTAATATTCCTAGTCCTTCTCAGGCGTGTATTGCCTTGGGTCGCAGATTGCTGCCAGTTGTTTCGACTTTGAGTTGAGGAGCGAGTGACGACCACCTCCCAGGTGAGACCCTTTTTCTTCTTATCTTTGGTTAGGTAGCTCCTGGGAGTTGAAGGGGCTCTCCATAGAAAACCAGTGTGACGGGTTGTGGTATCGCAGCTATACTGAACCAAGATGGTATGGCTCTCCCGCACATAATGAAAAAAAATGCTGCTATTGGCCCTGCAGTGTGTAAGTTGCAGGTGGAAACAAATAAAAATCGTCAAATAAATAATGAAACAATTTACTGAAATATTAATGAACATAAATGCCCCTGAAAATACTTGGCTATCATGTAATACAAAAGTGAACAAGTTAGTAGGATCTTAAATGTAAAAATAAACTACTGTACAGTATACGCAATGAAGAAAAGCATAAAGATATACTGGTGTACTGAAGACAGCTATAATACCACCATGGCATCAATCACACGACGTTAGCTGAAGGCGGACGACTGGTGAGAGACACGAAGGTGATTCTAGAGCACTAAGGGAGAGACTGGCTCTCCAGGGAGGCAGCGCCCTTTACGTAATCCTGCGGTGATGACTCATCCAGTGTCAACGCGAGGTGGACATCTGGTCAACTAGCAAACTGCTCGTTGTGGCTGGCGGTGCCTTTGTGTTGAGCTGCACCACTGTCAGTTGAAGGCGGCTAACTGCTTGTTTGTGGGGGCAAACTACCGGTTAGCAGAGGCACCCAGCTTGCCTCTGAGTTGTACCAGGCCGTGCCAGGCCCTGGGGGGTATGGAGAGGTGGCAGGACTAATGACTCATCTGGGCTGGTGTAGATGTATACTTCCAGTGCAGAGGCATTGAAGGTGAAGGGAAAAGGCAGTTCCACTGCTATGCAGGGGATTCACGAGACACCAGCATTGAATGTAATGAAACGCCATGTTCTGGGTGAGACCCGGAGGCTCCCCGGCATCCCTCCCTCCCTCCCTCCCTCCGATTGGCGGTTTTTCGTGTTTTTGATACTCGGCCTCTGAACTGGGGAGAGTTGCTGGCGTAGAGGTTTGGGACCCCCTCCCAGGGAGGGGGGGGGGGTTTGAGCAGACGGATGCGCGGCAGTTGTGGTGACGTAATTTGTTTCCTTGTTTTTGATTGGGGAGTTTTGCTTGCTACTTCGGCTTTTGGTTTGCAGTTTTTGACCAGCAGGAGTTTGTTTTGAAATTCCTACCTTTCTGGGTGCCTGACCTGGTATGGCAGACAAAGACTGCTTCCAATTACACGGGAGTGTCATAAGACCATTGCTCCTCGTGCCTCTCTTGAGGGGGCCAGGTTCTGGCTCTGGTCCCCCGGTAGGCTTAGAACTCCCTCGATTGACTGTTGCCATGGTCTAATATATACACATCAGCTCGGTATAGCTCCGGGGAGCCTCCGGGTCTCGCCCAGAAAATGGTGTTTCATTACATTCAACGCTAGTTTTTTATTACTTTAGATTTTTCATTTTTATCATTTCCCAAGAAATTCAGAATGTATTTTGGTATTTTGTAATTTAATGACACAGGATGAGAGTTAAGAAAAAAACAGACTTACCTTCTCATTAAAGAACTTCTCATAAATATTTAAAGCCTATTTTTTTTATTAAGCCTAGTAATCAAAATTTATCTAACAGTTTTATTAACAGACTTGTATAGGATGTTAATACTATTCATACTTGGATGATAGTCGTACAGATGCCTTAATACCAAAGTTTTTGCCTGCCAGATATCAGATTATCAGTACCCAAAGCATCCCTTTTTACCCCATGCTTAGTGCATGTTTGCCTATAAGTTAACCCACATTATGGGGTTTGCTATCTTCTCTAATTTCTAAATTATAGATAAGTATGTACTGTATACAAAGTAGGGTCATTCGTGAGTTTTGATGTCATACTTATATCAACAGATGAGCAAGGCTATCTCTGGTGGTGGACTCCTTCTGGTGCAGGGAAATGAAATGTCCACATCGAAGGAAATTGTCACTATGAATTTGTATGGCTCAGATCTAGACAAAAAGGACTTTTTGGGAAAAAGTGATCCTTTCTTAATCTTTTATCGCTGCAATGATAATAGTGCTTATCTTCCTGTACACAAGACAGAGGTCATAAAGAAAACTGTAAACCCAGCATGGAAGCCCATAGTCATTCCTGCTAGGATTCTCTGTTCAGGAGATCATAATCGTAGTATCAAGATTGAATGTTATGACTGGGATTCTGATGGAACTCATGATCTGATTGGGGAATGCTACACCAATCTTCAAAGGTATGAACCTTAACTATTAAAACATTAGACATTTCTCTACCATTAATACCTGTGAGAAAATCCACTAGAGCTATGAGATGGCATGAACCTACAACCTGAGGCATTGCCAGTTGCATACTCGTAAGTTTATGCCACCTCACAGCTCTAGTGGATTTTCTCACCTACAGTATATATATTACGTTAATGTGATTTCTGTGTATTAATACCTGTTAGTGATGCACACTTTTCCTATAGTCATTGTTCTGTGCAAAACAGAGAAAGGGAAAGGTCATACTGGTATTAGGTGGGCAACTGTAGTAAAAAGTATTTAGTAAACAATATTATGGATGATCACACATGTGTTTATCTATCAGTAACTTCAGGGAAGTGAGATCTAGATCTTTATGGTCTGCCTGTTGGCCATTTATACTTAGCATTCTAATTACCTCTCTCAACATTAACATTTTCATCATATTTCTTTATAAAACTGTGAATGGAATTGGTTTCAACAACCTCTTCTTCAATGCATTCCACTTGCCTACCACCCATATAGGGAACGAGAACCTCCTTACATCTCTTCGACTCGATTGCAAATCTAACTTCCATTGGTGTCCCCTTGTCCTACCTTTTTTTAATTAACCTGAATTTACCCAAGGGCCACACTAGTGGCCTCAATGAGGACATGAAGCTGGCAGCTTATCAAAAGTTTCCCCATTTGCCCTGATGATCTTTTCCAGTGATCCATTTAAATAGGCTTCCCTTATCCACCTTATCTATTCCCCTCAATCTTGTATGTAGTTCGAGTACAAATTTTTGTATCTCTTCTGTTTCTTCTCTCCTCTTAGGTTGTGAAGCAAAGTTCTCTTTGCTGCCTTCATAGCTGAGGTCTTTCAGTTCTGGTATAAATCCAGTTGCAAACCTCTAAACTCTCAAGTTTATGATTATGCTTCACAATGAAGTATCCACGTAAGGGAGAATTCCTAAGACCTGGAACTTCAAGAACAAGAGGTCTTAGATATAAGCTAACTAAACAAAACTGCCAGAGAAATATAAGAAAATGAACCTAAGAAAATTCACTTTTGCAAACAGTGGTAGATGGTTGGAACAAGAAAGGTAAGAAGGTGGTGGAGGCCAAAACCATCAGTAGTTTCAAAGTGTTATATGACAATGTGCTGGGAAGATGGGACACCACGAGCATAACTTCCATTCTATAACTACACTTAGGTAATTACTATACCTAACACATAAAGGGATGCCTGTACCATCCTTTTAAAGTTAAAATAAATTATGATCTTCATCTGCTTTCTTGACAATGTACACAGTAGTTCACAAGCTCCAAATACATTACATTTTTTGGTGTCTCCTGTATTATTGTTTTTTAAACTACTTTTCACAAGTAAATTAATAATAATGTTTAATTTCAGACTCCTAGAAGGTCCAGGGACAACTAATGTTTATCATCTTATCAATCCTAAGAAGAAAGCCAAGAAAGCAAGCTATAAAGACTCGGGAAAGATTACCCTACAATCTATCTCCTGTCACGTTCAGCCAACTTTCCTTGATTATATTCGTGGTGGGACACAGATTAATTTTACAGTTGCGGTGGACTTTACAGCCTCAAATGGTGATCCCCGTACCCCCAATTCACTCCATTATCGTCAGCCTGGAGTGGACAATCAGTATTCATTGGCAATTAAAGCAGTGGGACAGATTATCCAGGATTATGACACCGGTAAGAAAAAGATAAGTTTCTATTTGTTAATTTTAGAAAAAGTTAAATCAACTCCTGATTCTGCACCTGAATACATTCCCAGACTCTGTTTTAAGTAATAATTGCCCAAGTGCAGTTACAAGATGAGAGCTACGTTCATGATATCTTATCTTCCAGTACTCTTTGTCGTATAACGCTTTGAAACCACTGACGGTTTTGGTCTCCACCACCACCTCATTTAACCTTTTCCAACCGTCTCCCACTCTGCAAAATAAATTTTTTGTTTATCCACCATAGTAGTATTAAGAATAGTTTTGTACACTATAATATCTTGTTAATATACTATGTAAAATTAAACCAAAAATTAAAATTACATTACCACTACTGTAATTCATTATTATCTTCTCTTTTTTTCTTAGCTATGTTCCCAAAACATTTAGCATATTTAGGGGCTTTATCAATACTACCTAATCTACAGGTTTACATTATCACATGTACTATACATTATATAAATTTGATTATTGAATCAAACAAAGAATCATCAGGAGTCATAAACTATAGTTTCTCTGTTATTGTAGTACAGTACTCTATACAGAAATTAATAATGGATAATTTGAAATATTAAACAACAATATATGAATTTAAAATAAAATTTAAACTAAAACTAATTTTTATTAATTTTGTTTTATTATTATTTATATTTTTGTGTGTTTGTGTTAATAAAATAGTATTTCAACAAAGTAACTTGTGGGCCAGGAGGACCTGTTTAAAAATTAAAATTCCTAAGTATTTTAATGCATTTGAAATTACAATTAAAGTAAAGCAAATAGAATGAAAAATATTAGTTATTTATATGTTGCAGATAAGTTGTTCCCAGCACTTGGCTTTGGTGGTCGAGTGCCACCAGATTGGAAAGTGAGCCACGAGTTCTTCCTTAATGGTAGTCCAGACAACCCATACTGCCAGGGTGTAGAGGGCATTCTCAATGCTTACCACCATTCCATTCAAACTGGTATTAGTTTTTTCTTCTTTTATTATAATGTGGATATTAGAAAATCTCTTTAGTTATAAAAAAATTTAAAAGTTTATTCAACAAATAATTTGGTTACATATACAGTAGTAAATGCTATGATTTATGTATTTAAATTTAAAAAAAAAAAAAAAAGATAATTAAATATATCATTTGGATAATTCTAAGTCTCAGTTTATTGTATTAATATTTGCTTTTACAAGATGTACTTTGTATATTTTTGCAGTGGGTCTTTTTGGTCCAACTAACTTTGCCCCAGTGATCAACCATGTGGCTAAGTTTGCACATGCTCACCAAGATGGCAACAACTACTTTGTCCTCCTGATCATCACTGATGGAATCATCTCTGGTAAAAATTCATCATTTTCTTTATGCAAATGTGTTGTCATTTTCCACTGCACAGGGAGTCATTCATAATGTTTTTTCTAGGGGAGCCCCTTGGGATTCCCTGAAGTGATGATTTTTTACATCAAAGTGGATATAGGAGTAGACAACTTTTGGCTTCTGTTAGCAGTCTTAGAGCTTTTTCTTCCTACACCTCATCTTTGGCTTTGGCCTTACCCTCCTACATTTTCCTCGAGCACAACCCAACAATCGGTTAACCAGGTCTTCCAATTACTGCTAGGTGAACAGTTGAGGAACTATGTCCTGTCAATCCTTCCTGACCTGGGCTTGACCCAGACGAAATTACTTGTGAGACACTGGTAAAGTATGCTACCTCTTTGTCACAGGAACTGCAAGCTGCTTCTCCAAGTTCCTTGGTAATTAAGTAACTCCACACACAGACTGAGTATTCACATGTTATATGTCTTCTTTATATCCATTTTTAGATTCAGACATGAAGTACTGTGTATTCCGTGGGATTTGCGAAAATTATTGTTCATTAAATGCTTTTCCCAATACAGTAATTAATAAAGAACACTCTTTGTTAATAAAGAATTTAAATATCAGATGTGTGTATTGGCCTCCAGCTATCAAGATTTGCATTTTTTATTTTTAATTCTAGATTTGCCTGATACCCGGAAGGCTTTGGTTCATGCATCTAGTTTGCCAATGTCAGTGATCATCGTTGGAGTTGGCCAAGAAGATTTCTCTGCCATGGAGCAGTTAGATGGCGATGAAAACCGTCTCAGTGCTGAAGGAAAATATGCTGAGCGTGATATTGTGCAATTTGTTGGTAAGTTTGATTCAATTAAAGTTCTGGTAAAATTAACTCTGGCAATCTCTGTTTTAATATACAATATCTGCATATCTGATATAACCGGAATGGCTGATATGAAACTGGTCATTTTTTGGAGGGGTGGGGAGAGGAATGGGTTCTTCCCACTCCCAATTCTTCCACCACAGCTTTTCAATAATCGCAGCATGCGTGCTTAATTCCTGCCAATTGCCGAGGGATTTTTAGCAGCAAAAATCATTGTAATGATTAGCAGATGGCCTCTATTAATGATTCAGTAAATGTTTTGTTGGAGCATGTTGTACATAGTAATGGTCAGAAAATAATGGTTACTATGATTGCCAAATAATACACTCCCTGTTGGCATTAATGCAGGGAGCCTCCAATTACACATACACACACACAGTATATATATATATATATATATGTTGTACCTAATAGCCAGAATGCACTATACTTGGCCAAGTATGCAAGGCCCGATTTGCCTAACATGCCGGTTGATTTTCATTATTTTCAAATTGATTTATTTGAATTAATATTATTAGATAAACAACATGAATTATTTATTACAGTAGTTAGGTGTGTATATATGTATGTATGTGTATGTATATATATGTGTGTGTGTGTGTGTGTATATATATATATATATATATATATATATATATATATATATATATATGTCGTACCTAGTAGCCAGAACTCACTTCTGAGCCTACTATGCAAGGCCCGATTTGCCTAATAAGCCAAGTTTTCATGAATTAATTGCTTTTCGACTACCTAACCTACCTAACCTAACCTAACCTAACTTTTTCGGCTACCTAACCTAACCTAACCTATAGAGATAGGTTAGGTTAGGTTAGGTAGGGTTGGTTAGGTTCAGTCATATATCTACGTTAATTTTAACTCGAATAAAAAAAAATTGACCTCTTACATAATGAAATGGGTTGCTTTATCATTTCATAAGAAAAAAATTAGAGAAAATATATTAATTCATGAAAACTTGGCTTATTAGGCAAATCGGGCCTTGCATTGTAGGCGGAAAAGTGAATTCTGGCTACTAGGTACGACATATATATATATATATATATATATATATATATATATATATATATATATATATATATATATATATATATATATATATATATTATAATATATTATAATATATTATAATATATATATATATATATATATATATATATTATAATATATTATAATATATTATAATATAATCAGGCACATTATTGTTGATGATGTTTACATTGTGGAAATGATCAATTACCTTATTACCTTCAGTTACCCAATTTCCTTCAATCAGTTGCTTGTTTAGTTGCTTTTATGCTTTCTTGCAGAGTTGATCTGATTTCCGAGCCCCCTTCACCCTATAGAGAAAGCCAGATTCTGGTCATGGCTTCTAGTAGGCATGTGGGAGTTTCAAAGACCTGGTGCATATCCTTTAATTATTTGCTGGCCCTTTAGATTAGCTTTGGGAGCTACCAAGGGCCCCTCCAGAAAAGGCCATTACATTACATTCGGTGCTTGATTATTTTATCCCATTAAATTTACTGAATAGTTTAGGACTATCAGTTGGAAAAAAAAACTTTTTCTATTTTGGCATTTTGTAGCAGATTTTAAACTTTTTCTTACATTTTTTATTTATTTTATTTTCTCCATTACTTATTATTAATCCTACAAAACTCAGCAGCTGCTTGTTCTTCCTTTTTCTTTCTATGTCATTGAAGAGCTGAGGCGGCACTTTGGTAAGAATGGATCCAACCATCAGTACAGCCAGGCTAGACTAGCCAAAGATGTCCTGGCAGAAATTCCACAACAGCTGGTTTCTTGGATGACAATACATGGGTACCCTCCTCGCCCTTCCACCTTTCAAGGCCCAGTTAATATATTGGGCCTTGTCTAGTTTGGAGCAAGTGTTTCATTGACAGCATTAAATGCTGAGCTGTGAATGTTATTTTCTCATTGGAATTATATTTGTCCCTTAATGCATGCTAAGAGTGGCTAGAGAAACAGTAGGTGATGTCTTTAATTAGAATGTCTGATAAAATTTGTGTGCCAGTTTTAACTTTTGGTCACAACTGATACTTCTATGCATGACAATACTAATTTCTGTTTACCTGTAGCATTTGGCAGAATAATTTGTGATGCTTATTCATATGTTTATTATCTGGTGAAATAGAATTCAGAGCTTTGTAATATATTGTTAAGTGGTATAAATTTTATAATGGTTGAAGGTCTAATTATAATGCAGTACCCTTAATTTTGCTGAAATATCAGTGACACTATGCATTACATTGGTTTACAGATTTTCTTGCAAAATCATTTCTGTCTTTATTTACAGTAACAGCACTGCTTGGTTTAATCCTTTGGCTGCATGTTTACATTTGACAGCATGACCATGAGTTATTTTGGGTTCCACAAAGATTTTTACATGTTTCTTAATGAATTTCTAATTAAAGCAAGTGTTAATGCTCTTTCCATACTGTATATATCCCAGGCAACTGGCAATTTAAAAACGGATTGTCCTGATGGTGTAACTTTTGAATAATATATGCTTTTTTGTGCCAAATGGTGCTAACCACATTGGTTGGGAACATAAAGACAAATTTGGTAACAAACCGGATAGATGCCTTAACAATAGTATTTGATCAAAATTCTCACAAAGATAATGTTTTAAATCTGTCTGAAACTGTTGCTTAAACATGAAATTGAACTACGGTACTGTACTGTACTAGGATTGAACTTAAATTTTGCAATGAAGAATAAGAGGAAGAATATGTTGAATTACATAGTAGTTTTTTATCGATTCATGAGTAACATTAGTTATGATAAGGATTGCCTTTGTCTTAAAGGTATGATGTTACTTACAATAAATTAACGCTTTACTATAATGAGTGTCCCTAAATGATACAATTTAGCACTTATGAATCTCAAAAAGAATGATAAAATTATAATTACCAATTCTGATAAGGGGGTAAAATAGTACAGTACTGTACTGTAATTCTCAATACAACAGATTACTGTCAAAATACAGAGGTATTACTATCTGGCACAGGTGCCCATGAGAAACTGACTAGGAGATCCGCTTGTATCAGTAGCTTTAGATTTCAATGAAAAAGTCGGAAACATTTGTAAGAATATCAAAGTAATTCAGCTCCTAGAAAAGTTTAAGATTAGTAACCCAAGCTTAAGGTTAGTAACCAAGGGCAGCACTAGGGAACACACACAGAAGAAAACCCTGTGTACATCCAGCTCCAAGCATTCTAATCTGGCTCTTGCAGCACAAACATGCGTAAGCCAAAAAGGCACAATACTGTACCACCACTTGGCTGAAGGCAGGAAACAGGAGCCAAAGTGACAAATGACATCTATGCACTAGCTACCATCAGCAAGAACTGAAGATGGAGCAGCCGACTGACCCAGGCAGTTTAAAGATTTATGATTTCATTTCCGAAAAATTTAATTTCAGGAAAGATTTCAGAGGCAGCAATCCACTGACCCACCTGAAATTTTATACTTTTCCCGCCTCCTTCTTAAGCACGTAGGAATTAGTGATCCATGCCAATGTCGTATAAATTGTCAACCACACAATAATACACATTTTATTCACTTGAATGCTAGGAGACTAGAACAGCCGACCCCATAGTGTGTGGTGGAAACTCTTCCACTGAGCTACCAGAGGCGCCCCAGTAAGAAAGAATTCAGATGATTGCTGCCTCTGAACTCTTTCCTATTGGTTCTTTCTGGTAACTCGGTGGAAGAGCTTCTGCTTCACACCGTGGGGTCGGCAGCTCTAGTCTCTTTGCCCCTTAAGTGAATGAAATGGTTTATTTCCATGATAGCGTGGTTGACAATTTATATGTTATGTGTGTGTGTGTGTGTATGTATGTATGTATGTATGTGTATATATATATATATATATATATATATATATATATATATATATATATATATATATAATATATATATATATATATATATGTGTGTGTATATATAATATACATACATGCAGTACGCACACACACTGTATACATACTGTACTTATATATGTGTATGTATGTCATGCCTAATAGCCAGAACTGCATTCCTTGGTCTAGTATGCAAGATCCTATTTGCCTAACAAGCTGAATGATTTGTTATTTTCAGATTGGTTCTTTTCTGACGATAATAATCTAATATATTAGTAGAATGAATTACTGACTTAGTTATGTTACATTAGAATAGGTTAGGTTTGATCAAATTTCTATGTAAATTTTGAATGAAAGTAAAAAAAAAAATTAATCATATGTAATGGAAAGCTGTATCATTCCATAAGAAAAGTAATTGAAAAAATATTATTTTGGGAAAATTTCGTTTCTTGGGCAACTTGGCCTATTAGGTACTACATACATATAATATACATATATATACTTCCTTACCCATTTGTTATGTATTATATACTGTATGAAGTCTAATGTATTTACCAGCAGCTCCTGACACACCATCCAGAATACTACGTAAGAGAGTGAGTACAGCAGAATTACATACTAAGAAATTAGTTTTTCATGAGCTGAAAGTATATTTGTGTTATGTATATTAACTGCGACATATTTTTTCCAGAATTAAGAAAGCTCCTGTCGGACAAATCGCAGTTGACCCAAGTAGCTCTAGCACAGGAGGTATTGCGTGAAATTCCAGCACAACTGCTTGCTTTCATGCACAAGATCAATTCTGTCAAGTAACTCTTTGACCAAAGAGGTTCTTGAGCTTGTGTTTACTTGATGGCTTGGTATTTTTTATGGTTGATTGCTTTATTATTTGGAGTTTTGTACAACAAAAGTGGTGAATCTTAGATTTTATTAATACAGTATTTAGAAATTGTGATTGTTTATACATGTGCAGAGAATTGGTATTGAATGTTGTACAGGACAGGGTTAACTAATTTCTGCTTTATATAGAATCATTTAACTTTTTTACTTCTGTTTTGAATCTCGCATTACCTTGACTCGAGTTTGTAATGTATTCAAGTATTATTGATATATTATTATGAATTATATTTTGTTAAATGTATTTCAGTGATATAATATCTTTAACTGTAATAATAAATAATAATGCAGTTTTTCTGGATGTCTTCACACATCCATAAAACTAGCGTTGAATGTAATGAAATGCTAGTTTCTGGGTGAGCCTGGTAGCTCTCTAAAACAACTAATTACTAGGGAGCCACAAGGGGCTCCCCTCAGAAATATTGAGTTGCAATTGACTAATTTAGAGCAGAATATTCCTGTTAGAAATATTGAACTTTTGCTGTTTTCTTTCTTTAAGCCATATTTCTCAATTCAAAAGTAAGAATTCTGGGTTCGAATCCCAAGCGGGACAGAAATGGCTAGGCGCGTTTCCTGTTACCTAATGGCCTCACACGCTGGCTTCAACTTACGGTTGACACTGAGTTGTCCTAGGCCACCAATCATGGCTTCAAGTTCTCTACATTTAAGACTCGTGTTATGATGTTTACTCACAGGCAGGTTGTTCTTCATTCCCTATTGTTGTTCTATGGTAGTCCCCTTCTCTATAAGAATTCTGCTAAACTTCTGGAGTTGATTTGACACTTGTTTGTCTTGGTCCCTCGAATGCTCTGAGGCCCTTACTCTAGTTCGAGTCTTGTCCCGTACTTCCTGCAGTGCTGATAGACGCACCCTCCTCACTTTGCACTCCTCTTGGGCTGTCTAAACTGGATTATGGCTGCCCTGCCAACTCGTCTATTTCTCCTTCGATACTCTGCTGTCTTGATGCTCTGCACCATGCTGGGTTGCACCTCAGCTCTGATGCCTTTTGTTCATCCCCTATCCAGAGCTATTATGTTGAAACAGATGTCTTGTTATTCCAGGATCGTCGAAATCGTTACTGCCTTTGCTATCTTGTGAGGTCTCTGCAACATCCTCATTCTCGCTTTTGCCAGGCTTTGGCTGTTGCCCATCTGATGGGCCCCTGTTCCCTTTCCCCTTCCATTTTCTATTTGGATGTCTTGCTTACAAGCTTCCCTTTAGGTTTGTAACCAATGTCTTTCTTTGTATCATTCCATCCTTATTGCTTTGGCGAGTCCCACTTGTGAAGTTTGCAAATCTTTGACCCATGTAGAGGGCTTCTATCCCGCCTATTGTTCTGAAATGCCTTTTCCTATAACATTTTTCTTTGCACTCACATACTGTTGTCCTCTTCACAGATTGGTGTAAGTCTGCTGACGGTGTTGGATACTCTGTTGTCTTTTCAGACCAAACCAATGTGCTGCCTACCTCTGGAGGCTAGCATCTTCATGGCTGAACTGTATACAATCTAATATGCCCTTCATCGATTAATTTTCCATTGTCAGCACACCTTTGTCATTGTGGTTGACTCTAGTTGTGCTCTCATGGCTTTGAAGTCATTTAATCCTACATCCTGTGGTAGTTGAAATCCAATATTGGCTGTTTCTAATATCTAGTAGATTTAAGCAGGTTGAGTTTTGCTGGATTCCCAGCCATATTGATATTTCCTTAAATGAGCGTGTAGATACTGCCACTAAGGAGGCTATCTGCACTTATTCTATTTCCTGAAAAGGTGTTCTTTATTCCAATTTCTACCCAGTCATTCATTCATCAGTCCGTGCCCATTGGCAGGGTCATTGGTTTTGTGTTCCTGGTAACAAACTGTGTGCTCTTAAACGTAGCCTGTCCCATTAGCCTTCCTTCTACCACTGTAACCAGTGGTGGAAAATGGCTTTGGCAAGGTTATATAGTGGCTATACAAGTTTAACTCACGGGCACTTATGTAATTCTGCCATGCTCCTTATTGGCCTAACTGCATTGTCTCTCTTAGTCGTGCATCTCCTTGAATGTCATGATTTTCAGAACATTTGTGTCTTGCTTCCCTGCTGTCCCTTGTGGTCATTTGTCTCTATTTGATAACTTTGGTATTGCCTTATGTACTTTTGTTCTTGAATTGGCATCCTTAGTGATATTTAGCGCTGTTTGGATACTCTGCAACTTTGATGATGAAAATATTGTCTACCTGGATTGGTGCCTTTTTTGATAATTACTTACTCCACACGACCTTAACACTTTCGTCTGGTGATCACTCATAGCGAATCAAAAAAAATTCTCACAGATGTACACCATTCACTCTTATTGCGTCGTAAATTAAGATATTTGTTAAAATTCTAATTTGTATCCGATCATTCTGGGACTGTTTTTAAAATGAGTGCCTTTAGATTGCCCACAATTTGATACCATAATGAACGACGTAGCATGACAATTGAGGTCAGAACCCCTGGAAAGATTATGAATACTTTTGGGGTGATGAGCTCAAAAAATTAAAATATTTGTAAAAATTCCATTTATTGTTCGATTATTATGGGACTAGTTTTAAAATGTGCACCTTTAGATTGCGAACAACATGATACCAACATGAACGACGTAGATCGGAAATTGATGTCAGAACACTGGAAAGATTATAAATACTTGTAGTGATGAGCGTCCAAAATTAAAATATTTCATTTATTGTTTGATTATTATATGACTAGTTTTAACACTTTGGCGTACCCCGCGCGCCACCCCTCAACTGTGCGATTTGGGTCCCAGGGTGTCACGGGAGCGCGCGTAAATTCTGAAAAGTGTATACAGTACTCTCTTCAACATTTGTCACCTTAATTCTCGTCCTACGAGATTAAATTTTGTATCATTGTGTTCGCAATAGAATTCTCTACAGCACTAAATGCATATAAACTCCAAAAGCCTGGCTAATTACCCGCAGCAAACAGAGAAAGTGCGAACGAGTTACCCAGGAACGCGCAAACGCGATAAAATGTTTTCACTATTTTCACTCTAGTCACCTCAATTTTTGTCCTAGGTCTTTCATTTTGGTCTCAATGGGTTCGCAATAGAATTCTCTAGAGGAACATTAGCATATAAAATAAAAAACCTGGTCACGCTCCAACCGCCGACGAGTTGAATTCGGGCCACGCGTTGGCCGCGAGTGAGCGCTCGGATGCCTTCCAGCTACACTCCCAATTCCCTGCCCTTTTCAAGCCTTTCTTTCGCAATTTTCTTCCTGGAAGGGCCTTGTTCATGATCACTATTCATCGTGGAGTAAGCGTAGATAGTTTCTAAAGCCGCAGTAAGAAATATAGCCACGGAAAATAGCCGAAATGTTCACACGTTTGAGATGCGAGGGGAGGAGACATTGGTCACAACAGTGAAGCGAAAACAATGGACCCACGGCATGTGCCAAGCCGCCTGAGGGCCACGAGGCTCAACAAAGAAAATGGGAAGACATCGGCGCGCATTTTAAAAATAGTCCCCAAAAAATCGGATAAAAACCTGATTTTTGGCGATTATTTAAAGTGGATGACGCAAAGCTGCATCATCCCCGGCATTACCGACAGTAAACGGATGACGCAATGCTGCGTCATGCCCGGGCGAAAGTGTTAAATTAAAAGAAGTGGCTTTTTTCCAGCATACTGTACTGAGTCTCATACCTTTGGGCTTTTATCTTTTCTATCTTATTAACCTGAATATATACTAGGGAACATAACTTTCATTTTTATATATTTTTGTTAACTACATACAGTGAGTGGTGTCTCTATCTGACAGTCCGATTAGATACTGGTATATAATTTCTTACACATTTTAAGCACTGTTTTTGAAGTATTAGTTATTATACATGAAAAGGTGAAAATATTTAATAGGCAAAAAATTTCAGGAAGATTCCTGCCAAGCTATAATTTGGAGAAATTAATAAAAAATGCAAATGTAAATATCTATTGGATTATACAGAGCTGTAATGTTCGAGATAGTATCTTTTGCATCTTTAAAAAAAAAAAAGTTAGGATAATGTCACCATTATTTTATGTTTGTGTTTAGTGTTAGATATCCGTCCATATTTGCTGATAAACAAAGAATTTTTCAATTATGTGTTTATAGTCTGTGCAAAATCTATGATACAGGAAAGAGCTTCCAACTAATCATTTTTGGCTGAGAGCCATGAATTGCAAGACAGAACAGTCTGAGAAAGGTAGGGCATAGGTTACAAAATAGACATAACTAGTTTCTTGGAAAATACATACTGTACTTTGATAGGTAAGGTATGATTGCTGGTGCAGAAAACTAGTGCAAGAATTCTAGAATTCTAAGTCTTCATAAAGATTTATTTGACACAAATCTACAGTCTTTTTCAGCTCCCTAATGCTTGTTTTAGATTTTTATTGTTCCATAAAAAAATAAGTAGCCCTCTATGATAAAGGTTTAAAAGTGCATTGGCTTCATTTTTACATAGTTCCACATACTTACCTTGGTTACTTTATCATTTTAAATAAGTTAATAATGAAGTGTTAATCCTTTAAAGTACATGAATGCTATTTGTGGTGTTACATCGTATAAGATAAGATTTCCACTGTGGTGTTGTATCATATAGGAAAACAAAGTATAATTTGGTGTAGTATTTTAGTATGCCAGAACTGGATAGTTAGGAACATGCAAATGAAGATGATTTCCTGACAGGCCATGTGATTAAACTCAGGTGTTGTGGATATAGAATGGAGATCTTGACTTTGGTGCTCTTTGCCTTAAAATGTTGTACAGATTAAATCACTTCAGTGCAAAATCCTTATCTCCAAGCAGTTTCCTATAATAAATTTTCACATTTGTTATACAGAATTTATTAAATGCAGAAGTATATTTTATTAACTAGGTAATATTGTTACATATAAAAAAAAAACGATTTTCCATAATACAGCACGTACAGGTACTGTATACCGAAAACATTAGTTTCTCATTCTGTGCATATACAGTAACTGAATTGTTTTGGGCAGTGTTTATATACATGTATAATTTTCTTTATATGGATGGTGAGTATAGCAAAATGTAATGGATTTTGTAATTGCAGTAATTGTATATTTTTAAATATAAAGTTACAAGCAAATAATAATTTGAGTTAACATTATCAGTGTTTCTTGAAGATAATACAGAATATTGCCATATTTGCCTGAATTTCTTGGGTGTATAATGCATACTTCATGAAACTAGATGCTTCCAGTTTTTACCAGCACATTACACAATGTTGGGGGATTGGTTTTTAATGTACTTAACTGAGAATTCAGGTTGAATTTTGAAGGTTTGTTAGAAAGTAGAATCATATACTGTATAAGCCATAACAATTGCTCCCTAATGTCTTCTATAAATGATATAGAGAAACTTCAAGTAAAGATTAGACTTAATTGAATTTCTTTTTCCTGAAAGTCCTTTATCAAATCTAAGAATTCAATGCTGATTACATTGTCACATGTAAATGCTCCTGATATCTTCAGAGAAGTCAAGCATAAACTGAATTATCCTAGTTTTCTCTCCTATTGTCAGGGACAGGAAGCTTGTTTGACTTACCGAGGTCCCTTGATATCAAAGACTGACTTTCCCAAGGGGTGTCCCCTTCAGTTGGCATTGCTTTGCTGTGGTGGGGGGACTTGTACATTGCCCACAGGTGGGAGAGGGGAGACTTTTGCTCCCCTCTTCTGCCTGCTGTGTTGGTGCACAAGCAAAATACACCCCATACATTTACTGTGTATGGAGGCCCTTAAATTCCCTGGTGTTCCTCCATCTGGGAGTTGAGCTTACCCAGTGGCTGCAGCCTCTGGGGGACAATGTACTTCTTTGGTTGAGGTAATGGGGTAAACTGAAGAAATTCAGTGCAGGCCACCTGAATCAATTGTCTTGTCTGGTTAGCCTTGCTTAGACATTGGATCAAATAAGCATTGTGGAATTGGTATTCCCTGTCAGTCTCTAGGATGCCAGTTATGCCCATAAGGGGCATAACTGGCAAACCCCTCACAGTGTTCAAGAGAGAACTGGATAAGCACCTCCAAAGGATACCTGATCAACCAGGCTGTGACTCATACGTCAGGCTGCGAGCAGCCGCGTCTAACAGCCTGGTTGATCAGTCCAGCAACCAGGAGGCCTGGTCGACGACCGAGCCGCGGGGACACTAAGACCCGGAAGCACCTCAAGGTAGCCAAGGTAGCCATTCAGCCCTTTCAATGGTTACTTGCATCGCCAAGTAAAATTGAAAGCGAGAAAATGTGCAAATTAGTGAAAACGGCGACGAGTGATATTTTGCCCAAATTTACCTATAGTTTTCAAAATATTTGAAATATGACTCGTGGATGTTATGTATGATCGGAATTCATGGTGATTGCACATATTTGGTGTTTTAAGATATGACTTTTTATACCGAAACTATGCAAATTGGTGAAGACAGAGGATGGGTGATATTTTGCCCAAATTGACCTACAGTTTTCAAAATATTTGAAATATGACTTGTGGATGTTATGTATGATCGAAATTCATGTATTCCAAAATATTCCTAATTTCAAAATATCTGAAATATAACTCATGGGCATTATGTATGAGAGGAATTCATGGTGATTGCACATAATTGGAGTTTTAAATTACGACTTTATATACCAAAAATATGCAAGTTAGTGAAAACAGTGATGGGTGTCTTATGGAGTTGATTTAACTTTCAGACACTTTGTTTAAATAAATATTAAATGTTTTGTGGCTATTTATGCTAGATATTATAAATGCGCATTCTACTTGTTAATATCACAAATTAAATTTGCGACAACTTGAGCAGAGAAGTGCGACGACTGGATCACTGTGTACAGGAGGCTGATATGCCAGCAAACACACTCCAGGCGAGTGTTTTAGTTGAGGGCCAAGTTTTTGGTTTTGCTACCTGGTGTTCTCTCTGTGGAGCGGGGATGGTGCTTGTCACTCAGTGGGACCTCTGGGGCTCCCCAGTCATCTGCCTGTCTGTGCGTTTTTTTGACGAGAGGCATCTTAGTGTATGGTGATATGCGACTTCGTTTCGCCATTAGGATTTGCGATTAACCCTATACGGGCACGCTGGGGCGCACCTGATCCCTTGATCGTCGGCGCCCCTAAATCAACGACGATGATGGACTCCTGGTTCAACTTTGACGACGAGCGGACGTCTGCTACCTGATCACGTTCTCTTTTTGTGTTTTGGCTTTGCTACTGCCGTTTGGCATCCCTCTTCATCGGTCCGGTTGTACGACGCCTGGCGCACTTATCGCCTTGGGTCACGGGATTGATAGACTAATGTATACCTACATTATATATATAAGTTTTGTGATGTACATGTTTCCTTGAGAGTGTTATTTTCCTTGAATGTGAAAAAGTTATTGGCTTAAGTTAGTTGTAAATGATAATTTAATAATAGCCATTGAGGTCGGATTAAGACTTTATGATCATGTAATCTATGTTTTGCTCCACTACTCACTGGTTAAGTATAAAGTGCATAATAAATTAGCTTCTTTTGGCGGCGCCTTGTTTCTAAATGTGTTTCAAACTCGCACTGTATCTTGTGCTACCCAATCTGTCAACTCAAATTTTGCTGCAATGTACCTCTTAATGTATGTTATGTATTCTCACAACCCAATGTACTTTCTTTTATATAAATACCTGTAAATAGATTTCAACTGTAAGGGGCATGGTTTGCACCTTGTTATTCTAATAATGGATGTCTTCTCTGATAAGAGTTCAATCCCCAACCATCCAAATGGTTGGGCACCATTCCTTCCCTCCTGCCGTGCCATCCCAAATCTGATAATACCTTCCCAAGTATTCCCGTGACATGCTAAATAGGATTTTTTTTTTAAATTCCCGTTTTGCGTGTCGGGTTCCAGGTAAATTTGGCCAGTTCCCGTTTACCGTGTCGGGTTTCCTTAAAAAAATTAACATTCCCACTTAGCATGTCTGGTTTCCTTATAATTTTTTAATTCCCGTTTAGCATGTCGGGTTTCCTTATAAATTTTTAAATTCGCATGTGGCGTGTCGGTTTTCCAGTTAAATTTTCACATTCACGTTTACCGTGTTGGGGGTTCCATATAATTTTTTCAGAGTTAAAGACCGAAATTTTTCAAAGACCATTTTCGGATAAAGTGTTCATTAAAGTTTGTTAAGAGATCTTATGAGAAAAATAATTTCAGATATCTTAGAAGTTTGTTAAGAGTTCTTATGGGGAAAATTCAAAATATTTCAGAGTTCATATTATCATAGAAGCTTATTTACGAGTTTATAACCGAAATTTAGAAAAAAGACCATTTTCAGAGAATATGTTCACAGAAATTTTGTTAAGGAAAATAGGCATCTTAGCAATAAGTTTTTGTTTTTATACCCATTTACAGCTATTTCACCTGTAAAAAAGACCAAAAATTATTCAGAGACCATTTGAAGACCAATTTTCTTGAGACCATTTATGACCAAAAATATGACAAGAGTCCCATTTGAAGACCAAAATTTACCGAAATTTGACACATTATTTTAGACCCAAATATTGTCAGACCAGTTAAAAGACCAAAATTAGTCAAAGACCAGTTTATGCCCAAAATTCGTCAGAGTCCAGTAAAGATCAAAAAATATACAGTCCCATAAAGACCGAAAATTAGTCAGAGTCCAGTTTGAGACCAAAATATGAAGAGTCCAATAAAATACCCAAAATATACAGAGTAGTTTCAAACCAATTTTCATCAGAGTCCACTTTAGGACCAAAATTAATCCATTTTGCCTGAATCTTTTCCCACATTCTCGACACTCATGAGGTCGATCCTCCATATGAATTAACATGTGTGTTATTATAGTTTCACGTTCTTAAATCTCCTGCCACACACTGCACACTCGAAACGGCGTTCATCTGAATGCCTTAACATGTGTCTCTTCATATGGTCAAGACGACTGAATCTCTTACCACACTCTGGACACTCGTGATGTTTGTCATCTGAATGCACTAAAATATGAGTCATCATATGACGAAGCAGACTGAACCTCTTCCCACACTTCGGTACACTCGTGAGGTTTGTCATCTACACTTGTGGGGTTTGTCAGCCGAATGCAATAAAATATGAGTGGTCATACTTCGAAGATGCCTGAACCTCTACCCACACTCTAGGCACTTATAAGGTTTCTCCCCCGAATGCACTAACATGTGAGTCTTCATATTTCCACGCTGACTGAATCTCCTCCCACACTCAGGACACTCGTGAGGTTTGTCACCCGAATGCACCAACATGTGTCTTCATATTTCCAAGCTGACTGAAGCTCTTCCCACACTCTGGACACTTAGAGCTTTCACCGGGTCCGTCTAATTACCACAAGCTACCACAAGCTACACAAGCTTCCTGGCAATACGTTAGTAATGAATAAATATGATATGTTAGGTTAGGCTGACCTAACCTAACCTAACCTAACCTATCCTAACCTATCCTAACCTAACCTAACCTAACCTAACTTAACCAAACCAAACCTAACCGAAGCTTGGATCGTCGACTTGATTTGGCGTCACCAGCTTTTTATTTTCGTCTAATTTCTTTATAAAAAGATACTTTTTCAGATTAAAATTATGTTTTTTCGTGTTGTACATTCAGCACCAACATTATAATGAGTAAATATATCTTATTTATTCATTACTAACGTATTGCCAGGAAGCTTTCTGAAGCTTGTGTAGCTTGTGGTAATTAGACGGACCGCTTTCACCATCTTCGTGATAATTGCAGATTATGTGAAGAATTTCGTGAGCACTTGGTGCTCAATGGTGATGCCCCTTTATGATAGGCGCAGTTTGTGTGAAGGTTAACCTTAATGCTGATGTGTGGAAACACAACACCAGCGTTTTGTAGTGTAACAGAAAAAATAGATATTATTGCACTTACCGAAACGTGGATGAACGTAGAAAATAGAGAACTATTAGCTGAATATCAGATAAATGGATTTAAGCTATTTCACACAGATAGATATATTAGACGAGGAGGGGGAGTAGCCATATATGTTAGGGACAATTTGAAATGTAGTCTCAAAGAGGGAATCAAAACTGAGCCACACACAGAAACTATTTGGATAGAATTAAACGAAAAAGCAAATAATATTATAATAGGAGTTATATATAGGCCACCAAATTTAGACAGAATGGAAGCAAAGCATCTATGGAATGAAATATCTAGAGCATCTAGATCTAATAGTATTTATGTCATGGGTGACTTTAATTTTAGTGGAATAAACTGGGTGAACAAAACAGGGAATAGTGAAGCAGAAGATTTTCTACAATTAATTGACGATTGCTTTCTTACGCAACACATTAAGAAACCAACGCGGGAAAATAATATTCTAGATTTAGTGTTAACTAACAGGGAAACACAAATTAATGACATTGAAATAGGGAGTGAGCTAGGGAACAGTGATCACAGAGTAATCAGATTTAGCATAGAATGGGATAGACCTGTAGGAGAAAATTCTGTTAAAGTGCCAGATTTTCGAAAAGCTGATTTTAATAGCCTAAGAAATTTTTTGGGTCAAATAGATTGGAAACTCTTGGGTATGGGGTGTGGGCCGGTCTTAGAGCGAGACATGAACCCAGCGATAGGTGACGTAAAAGGGGATTTCGATGTGGATTTAATATATAACTTATTTAAGAATATTCTAAACAAAGCACAGGAACGTAGTATACCATACAAATTGAATAGGTCGAATACTAATGACCCAAAGTGGATAACAAATAATTTAAAGAACCTTATAGGTAAAAAGAGAGCTTGGTACAAAAGGATTAAGAATGGGGAAGTCAGGTTAGAACAGGAATTCATACAACTGGTTAGAAATGTTAAAAAAGAGATTAGGAAAGCAAAAAGAAACTATGAAGTTCGCATAGCAGAGCAAGCAAAGTCAAATCCTAAAGGGTTTTTTCAGTTATATCGAACTAAGACTAGGGAAAGGATATAGGTCCATTAAAATCTGAGACAGGTCAAATAACGGATAATGACAAGGAGATGAGTAGTATTTTTAACAAATATTTTATATCTGTATTTACTAAAGAAGAACTTAACAATATGCCTTCAGCCGAACAAGTCTATGTGGGTGGGGATGAGGACAGGTTGACTAGTTTAGCAGTTACCAGGGAGGATGTAATTAAACAATTAGAAAAACTAAAACCAAACAAATCCCCAGGGCCGGATGAAGTGTTTGCCAGGGTGCTTAAAGAATGCAAAGAGGAGCTTTCCGAGCCACTGTCTACCATATTTAATAAATCAATAGAGTCAGGCAGAGTGCCAGAGTCATGGAAGGTAGCTAATGTGGTACCAATTTTTAAGAAAGGAGATAGATCACTTGCGTCAAACTATCGGCCAATTAGCCTAACGTCTATTGTGGGAAAGTTACTTGAATCAATAATTGCAAATACAATTCGTCTCCATCTTGAAAAACATAAATTAATAAATGAGTCGCAACATGGTTTTACAAATGGCCGTTCATGTTTAACAAATTTGCCTACTTTTTATTCCAGCATAGTTGAGGCAGTTGATAGTGGTAAGGATTGTGATTTGTGTACCTTGACCTAGATTCAGGAAGCTCTGTGTATTTCTTCGTAAGTGGGTTTGCTACGAAGGTTCCTAAGAAGATGCTTAGGTGCGATTCAATAAGGTATAATTAGGAAGAAAATTGTTGGTTCACCTGCGTGCCGATAGAGGTCACTACTGTGTTTCGTTTGGCCAATCAGAGAGCAGCAACATTCTTCATATTAAAGATTTAGCGCTGGCTTATCGGAGCTCTACTGCCTCCTATTTACATCGAATTTTCTTATAAAATTAGTATATTTCGAAGTAAAACAATGTTTTTTCAACTTCTACAGCCAGCACCGACATTGTAGTAAACAAATATGTTACATTTGTTGTTTACCTACGTAATTCTAAGAGATACTGTGTAGCTGTCCTTGTTGCTCGGAAGATGCGCTGACAATTATTGTATATATTTACTGAATTTACCCAAGGGCCACTAACTATCTAGTGACCTCGAAGAGGACAGAAAGCCGGCGGCTTGTTAAAGGGCCCGCCAATTGTCTTAATGATATTTTTTAGCTGGAATTTGGCATTTACGGCTTCAGCGGGTAGGCGGTTCCATGGGTTTATAGTCCTCTTGGTGGAAAAAAAACATCTGTTTTCAGTCCTACTTGAGAGAACATACTCTCCAACACTATATCTGTGATTGTCCTGTTATCAGTGACTTCATACCAAATGGTATGAGGTATTTTGAGCTCTGTAATTACTTCATACACTCAGGAATATTGGAAGATATTCTTGTGCTGCACCCAGATTTTGCCAGTGGAGGCTAATAGATCAGCATTAAGTATTTTGTTCTCTCCTAATTCCATGTATGACTGGCCATCCTGTGAGGTGAGGATGTTGGGTGAGCTTGTAGCTGGTTTTTGATCTACACTGTGTGGTCCTTTATACAGAATAGGGAAGCAGCACATTGCTGTGTATACCTAAACATGTTTAAAAATACATTGTTTGAGAGGAGTTTTGTAGAAACTGGTAAGAGTAATTATAATATAATGTTTCCATGATTCAGTGCTTATCTCTTGTGAAAATTGCTTAGAGTTGTTTAGTCAGAGTTGATTTGTTTTTTGTATTAAGGCTGGTATTTTCTAAATTGATTCCATGTACAGTATGTCTAACCATCCTGTGAGATGGGAGTATTAGATAAATTTATAGCTAGTTTTTTATCTACACTGTGTAATATTCCATATAGACTAGGGTAGCAGCACATTGCTGTGTATACCTAATCTTCTTAATAAAAATAATCAGTAATAAAGATTTTAAATTATAGTTTGTATTACAAATACAGTACTGTATTATCCTTATTAAATCATGTTGACCATGGATCATTAAGATCTCATGTTGATATGTAATACAAGTCATATTTCTTTTGAACTGCTAATCATTCATTAAATTGTGCATTATGTCTCAATTTTTCACTTCCTTGGATATACTGTACAGTACAAAAAGATAGGATAAAAATAAACCAGTAATAATTTCTTTCATTATATTTTTCATTTAAATAACTGCATCAATATTTTTACAGCTGACAGGATTTGTTTTCCCATACAGGTGCATTATTTGTTAAAAAAAATTTGGTTTATTGTTACACACAATGGTGCTACATAGCCTTCCCAGCTTGGTGCCTTCTTTTAATACTTACTGATTAAAAAATAAATAATAAATACATTTTATTCAGGAAAAGTACATACAGTTGATTTACAAACAATGATGGATTTATAGGCAGAGCTAGTACATACAATACCTAAAGCCACTAATACTCATAGCATTTCGGGCAAGGTGTGGGGGGAAAAAAAAAAACAGACTAAAACTTAATAGTAATCGGGATTAGGTATAAATTGTGTTGAAAGAAGGAATAAAAAATACAAAAAGGGGGTTAACATAGCATAAATCAGCAATTGCACATGTTGGTGAACAGCGTTGTTTAAAAAATAGCAAGACATGGGTTGACATTTAGGAGGTAAGTTAGGTTACATGGAGTTAATTTGGCAGTACTTGGTTTAACTCTTAAACTGGTCGAGAGAGGTACAGCCTTTGACATGATTCGGGAGGTCATTCCACATTCTGGGTCCCTTGATTTGTAGAGCACTTCTAGTTTGGTTACACACAGCCAAATTGAGTAACAGGAAGAGGTCTTGGACACAAATTTGTTCCATGCTAAATGTAGAGGAATCAGCTGAGTATTCCTCAAATAAAATAAGTTGCCTCAGCTTATAAGGTAAATAAAATAAGCATTTCTGAAATAAGTAGCTGCCTCACCTCACTGCCTTACTGCTACATAGCCTTCCTGGCATGGTGCCTTCTTTTGATAATTACTTGTTCCACACCCAAATTGTATAACAGGAAGAGGTCTTGGACCCCTACTTCCCTCTCTTTTTTAATAATCTATATAGTCATAATTATAGCTTTAAGTATTCAATGAATAAAGTTTGACATTTTTACCCTTTTCCTTACCCAACATCATTTGTGCAGCATATTTTTATTTTATGTCTCACCCAGATTTAATTTCAAAATAAAACCAAACTAAATAAATTAGAAATGGGTATGTATAGCTAAGGTACACCCTTACTACTAGGTGAACAGGCACATTTGGTGATAGTAAATGATCCCATCAGGCAGGGCTCATCACCTTCTCTCATATTTCATGTTCACCAGTGTTTATTTACTTAATAACTACTGGTATAATATCTTGCTATTATAAAACTAATTCTACTATCATCAAACACATATTTACTTCAAGTTTCAAGCAGAGAATGCATATATAACTAACACGAAGGATTCCTCTTCACTAGATTCACCAGCTATAATATTTTGGTCATGTTCCAATATCATAAATCGATCCCAGTGTTATGTAGTAGAGAAAAAATTACTTATATCCAGTTTACGTAAAGCTACGAGTGGTCGAAACCACACTTAAATCCAGGAATGAACTTAAGAAGGTTTTTCCACTTAGGGTAGTTAATTGAATATGAACGTAGCCGCCACGAAGGCGCTAAGACGGAAAATGCTCTTAGCTAAGAGGAAATACCTTCATAAGTACCTTCCTGAATCCGGCCCCAGGTCGTGTAACTTTTTGCACATCCTAGTCCATGGGTTAAGGTGCACATCTGTGGTTATCCACAACATTGGTTCGATCGTGCTGTCCTGCTCTAAAGATTATATCATTGATTTATCACATTGTGTACAATATCTTTATACATTTAATATTTTTTATGTTCGACATACAATACTGTGGTGTAAATACTTTCTAATGAAAGGATTCTAAATGGGAAATTGTAAACAACGCCACACCTTAGGGATGGCATGTGACTGAAAGCTTTATTGTACAGATTTTAATGGACAACAAGATCCACAGCATTCACCCTTTATTTGTGCACATGATAGGACATACATTTGTGCATAATTTGATGCAGAAATCCCATGGAAAAAGCACTGTTTGAATTTTTTAGTAATATTAATTTAAAATTATCAGTCTTGGAGGAATTCTGCATTATCTAGATGCCAAATTCATTGTACAGGTCACTGGCTAGATTAAAATCCCTATCTTGGACCAGGTTCCCATGTAGCACAAAATCCACTGAATTTATATTCAATATAGTATTGTATAGTGAATATTCTTTGCTTGAGCCAGTGAGCCCAACCACCTTACTGATACATCTCAGCGTAATACTGTAATGGGAAGGAGAGATACTGTATACAGTATAGTAACGGGAGGAACACGCAGTCAACAAGGTAGTACCGATAAAATCCTGATATACCATATAATTCAACATGACAAATGCACTATTGAAAGGAGAAGAATTATATATTATGGTAAAAGGTTTACTATGAAATACAAAAGTACATATTTAACAATAATACATATGGCCTGCATTAATATATATTTTATACACTAAGTATAGTACTGTATAAACTGTTATACATACTGTACTTACAACCTGTAACTATATTTTAGAAATTCTAAATTCTGATACAGTCAAAATAAGAAATTAAGGAATGATATGTTTCCTTTGTATCCATAAAACAACAACTTTGCATAACTAAGCAAAATGGAAGAGGAGGCAGTCCTAAAAGAGGAATTAACAATTTACTGTAGAATCTGTCTTTATCCCCATGAACGCCCCTCTGATGGAGTAACCACAACTGAAACCTATTCAGGTAGCCCTATCTTAACATGCTCTTCTGATTTGTCCTCTTTCCTTTATGTCTAAGAATTATTAGCCAGCAGTAACTGGTTGGAGTTAATGTAATTTCATGATCAAAAAGATATTATGCAGTTGATGTCACCTCGAAGAAAACTATAAAATCAGTGCTAGTGACTGATAACTTTGCCTGTCATCCAATCAGGTGACAGCCTGGCTCTACTGAATGGACAGTACTGTACTGTACTCCAAAAGTCTCCCTTCCCCCATACTGACTGCCTACCATTCCACTCCCAATTCCCTTTCACTCTTCTATTTCTAACGTGGTGATCAAGTCTTCCTTTTATGTCTAATATGGAGGCTATCTACTGTACTAATGTGGTTGTCACTCGAGGATCAACTCGTATGGTACTTCATATTCCAGGATATTTCAAGCTTTGACCTTCATGCTATTGCCTTTTACACTGGCATGAATGACATGATAATGTTATGGGACAATACAAATTTGTCCATTTGTTAAAGAAAAAAAAAGACAAGCTGCTTACAAGAAACTTTTGGATGGGAAGTATAACACAAGAATTATATAGTGCAGGCTACACAAATTAAAAGATTAACAAACCATTATTAACAAACAGATTAACAAACAAACTTTCATTTAACGTTTTTCATAGCTTTTGAAACTTGAGGACAATTTCCTGCCCTCCTAACCTACGAGAGGACCCTTAACTTACTGTTTTGAAACAAAATCCAAAATTTATTTTAACTTTTTTATTTTTAAATTACGTCCATTTTCGGCCATATGGGCAAACGACCAAATTCAGACGTAATTTGTAAGAGGACAGGTTGCACAGTTAGGGTATTTACCCCGTCGCAATGTTTATTTGCCTTAGTACACCAGGTTTTGGCCTTGTGTAAATTAAAGTATATGTTAAAATGTGACATGCTATGAGGACAGGTTGTACCTTTATGGGTTTAGTAATATACAAATTTCAGAAGAAAACAAGATAAACCTTACATGAAGCTGCTGAGCATTTGTTTCGTATCGTCATTGACTCTCGAGTTGGCAAAGCTGATGCAGGAGCAGTATAGCGCAACCCAAGCACACCACTTCAACTGCAAGTAAGAAATAATGAGTTCACTATAGAGTATCATTTATAACAACAATGTCTAAAATTTCTATAATCATAGTTTTAATAATACAGTATTTGGAGGATTAAAATTCATAAAGTGAGTAGAAATCACATTCCTCAATATAAGTATTATAAGATTAAAACCCTAAATAAGAAAATGATCCAAGATAAAGTCTGATATTATTTACTTAAAACATGTACTGTACTATATATGTGAAAATTAAGCATTGAATACTGTATAATTAAACATCTTTTTCTGGTAGGCCCTTGATTTACCCATCTTCCACCAGATGACAGCCCTGAGGTTACCTGAGGTTTCAATCAACTTGCCTAAAAGGTCAACACTTCAAAAACGAAGGGTGAACAGGAGCACTGTCCAGAGCGAACGATGCACTAGAACCCCTACCCCAGCCAGGAACCAGGAGATATGGATCTACACATGGCCCAAAGCTGGATCCGAAGAACTCAACTGAAGCAGACTGAGGCTAAAATACTGCACTGCCAGCTATCAAAGATTGATCTACCTTCCCTTCCCGCCCAACCACTTGGGCTAGACAGTAGAGCGAAGGCCCATTTTT
Source organism: Procambarus clarkii (assembly GCF_040958095.1). NCBI lineage: Eukaryota > Metazoa > Arthropoda > Malacostraca > Decapoda > Cambaridae > Procambarus > Procambarus clarkii. The sequence continues at coordinate 8,961,373 of NC_091193.1, forward strand.
TTGCAAGCCGGTTTTCAATCCCCGACTGTCCAAGTGGTTGGGCACAATTTCGTCCCCATGTCCCATCAAAAATCCTTATATTGATCCCTTCCAAATGCTATATAGTTATAATGATTTAGTGATTTCTCCTAATAATTCCCTTCCTTTCCCTTTCCCTCCAGAAAGTAGAAAGGGTGTAAAAAGAGAGGCAAACCACAAGGAATACAACTAAGAAGATTCCTGATGATCTAGAACTGCACGCTGGAAAGCACGACAGGCCGCATATAGTGTAAATATGCAACCACATCCCACAGCAGCAGCTCAAACAACTAGAGCAATGCTATCAAGGCAATCTTTGAAGACAACACAAATGGTGAAACCAGCTGGGAAGAACCCTGCTCTAAACATAATTACACCTGATCAACCAGGCTGTGACTCATACGTCAGGCTGCGAGCAGCCGCATCCAACAGCCTGGTTGATCAGTCCGGCAACCAGGAGGCCTGGTCGACGACCGGGCCGCGGGGACGCTAAGCCCCGGAAGCACCTCAAGGTAACACTGAGAAGAGCTCCAGAGTTGCACAAAAATGGAGACCCTATGCCAAATGGATCTAAAATTTGTGGTCCAACATGATCTATTACAGTATGTACTTATCATTTTGACAATGGCATATGATAGAGCAATCATTGGCAAACAATTCCATTTAAAAATCATAATTACAGTATATGACAATTATTGGTGGTCCCAACATAACATAATGACCAGGATTTACACAAACTCAACCATTCTTGACATAAATCCCAGTAAATTGAGGGTACCGGTAGTATAGTCGAGTTCGTTCTTGACTCGCAATCTAGAATTCTGGGTTCAAATCCCAGGCAAGATAGAAATGGCGGGTGTGTATCCTATCACCTAATGTACCTGTTCACCTAGCAGGAAATGGGTACCCAAAAGTCAGTCAGCTTATTGTGGGGTTGCATACTGGGGAGGGTCAGTAATTAGACCCTAGGGATAGGGGGGAAAGGGGGGGGGGGGGGAACCTGGATACAAACCTAACATGTACTGTATGTATAACCTGGCTGCCAGTCCTCCAACACAATGAATTATTATTATTAATAAATTATTCGCAAAAAATTCTTTTATGATGCGTCTTGATTATGGCATATGATACTGATCACGGATAATTTGGTATTAAAATTATAGATGTACACACACACAACTTTATTGAAACCAAACATTCAAAAGGAGAGAACTTTTTCACCAAGCTTGAGAGAGGAAATGAGGAAGGGATAGTCTCACGCCCTCCCTCCCTCCCTCTTCCCCCATGCCCAGCATTCAGCCGACTGCTGTTGCTTTGTCATACTTTTGGCTCACTTCACGCTCATGCCATAAATTTTTCAGTAAAGTGAAAATGTATTTTGACTTAAACTGACAAGTGAAGCATGAATATAAACAATACAAAAAGCATGGCTCCCACAGAAAATGTTCCCATGAATGCCAACATCACTTACATACAATATACAGTAGTTCATAAAATATGAGTTGAAAACAAAAAAACTGAGCAAGCTAGTGCCAGGATGAATAGGGATGATAGTGGTAGACAATAGGGATGATACCGTGGGCTTCAGAACAGACCCTATAATGCCAGAAACCCAAAACTTACTCTCATCATTAGACCACACATGCTGAAGATCATGCCTAGTACATTCATGTAGTCAGTAGTTGGATCTTCACCAGGGGCCCCTGGAGTCCCTTGTGTTGATGGTTTGTACCTGTCAATGGTCAAATTACATTATATTGCAGTTGGTATGTATAAAAATGTAATATTAATGTATTATTATTATTACTGTATCAGTAAGGTGTTATTGATCAAATAAGTAACATTAAAGCATGAGTGAGAAGGCAAATAAAATGAATTTAATAAACACAGGTTTTATAATTCTCTTTGCAAGAAGTGATTAGTTATGGAAAATCAGGAGGGAAGATGAGAACATATTACAAATACAAACAACAATGAAGTTCAATAATTACTGTACACAAACCCTCACAAAAGTAACATTATTTGAAAAAAAAAAAAATACAGCACTGAATGTAATGAAACACCATTTTCTGGGTGAGCCCAGAGGCTCCCTGGAGCCTACAAGGCTCTCCACAGAAAAGATTTTGAAAAGTTTTTTACTTGTATCGTACTTAAGTATGATTTCCCATTGGGACAAAGCCAGTTAGGTTTATCAAGGTCCCCTCTAGGCCAACTACTAGTCTTTCCCAAGATGCAACCAACAATAGTTGCCCAACTCCTAGGTACTTATTTACCGCTAGGTGAACACAGGCATCGGGCAAAAGCAAACGTGCCAAACGTCCCTGTCCTGCGGCAGAAATCAATCCCGAACGTTTCAATTGCGAGCTGACTGTGTTGACCACTACACTACAGTATTTTGAGGTTATCTTGAGACGATTTCGGGGCTTAGCGTCCCCGTGGCCCAATCCTCGACCAGGCCTCCTTTTTGTTACACCCCCCCAGGAAGCAGCCAGTAGCAGCTGTCTAACTCTCAGGTACTTATTTACTGCTAGGTAACAGGGGCATCAGGGTGAAAGAAACTCTGCCCATTTGTTTCCATCTCCACTGGGGATCAAACCCGGAACCTTAGGAATACAAATCCAGAGCGCTGTCCACTCAGCCGTTAGGCCCCCCCTGACACTACAATATTATTCACTACAATGGGTTATTTGTACAAATGAATCGCCATTATCTGTACATTCTTGTAAAGCCACTAACATGCATAACATTTTAGGCAAATCTTAAAGCTAACGCAAAATTTGCAGTGAATTTTAAATTATTGTACAAGGGAAACAGTTAATCTTAAGAGAACAAATCTACAAGGGGCCGTGACGAGGATTCGAACTTGCGTCCAAGAGCATCCCAGACGCTGCCTTAATCGACTGAGCTACGACATGGTATAAGAATTGCAACCAGAAATTCTTCTGAATTTACTTGGATCCTGCAGCCTCTCCGAGAGACAAACCAGGATTTTACACAACTCCCCCCATGCATTCGAGCTATGTCAATAGGCCGTTCTACCTCTTCGCCCTTACTTCATTATACACAGAAATCACAATAGCGTGACATCTAAGCTAAGCTAATTGTTAAGCGAGAGGTAAGGTAGTAATAAGGGTGATGAGAAATTATGTTGATGGAGTGCATTTGTAGATAGTACAGCACTAGATGAGTAATTAGCACAATGTGGGATACTAAAGTGAAGACATTGGGTTAGGAAATTCCACACATTTGGTCTCTCTATATATATAGAGACCTGCATAGAGAATCTTAGAGATATTTCAGCAGTAATGTTCATGCAGAACATCACAAACATTCTTATTTCATACAATTCGGAAGTTTAAAATCTGAGTTAGTATTAAGGAACAGAGCTTTGCAAGTGTTTATAATGTGAAGAGAATGAAGAGTACGGATTAAATGTTTAGTATGAGAGTTTGAGCATTAGTATTAGGGTTTGAGCAAAGAGGCTGTATGTTGTCTGAAAACAGAATTTATTGTAGTTGAGGGTATCACAGTGTAATCAACTCTCATACCAGGAACAGTTGAGGACCACAGCACTAACAACACTTCAAACCAGACATGACTTAGCAGACCTCATTGAAATTTTAAAATACTGAACAATTTGGAGGATGTTGATCCAGATAATGTCTTATAAAAGCTCAACAAACCACAACATAGGACTGAAAACAAGAGATGCCTTTTACCCCCATACGGTTATAAACCCATGGAACTGCCTACCTGCCAAACATAATTGCCCAAACTCTTACATTTTAAAATCCAACTGGAAAAAAATAATCAAGGCAAATGAGGGGACTTTGGACAAGCTTTTCTGTTCTCGTCGAGGCCACTAATACGTTAGTGGCCCTCAGGTAAAGTCAGGTAAAAATCGGTTGCCTTCCCCCTTGACTCCCAATTGGGGATCCTGGGTTCAATTCCCAGTCAGGACAGATATGGCTGGGCACATTTCCTTTCATCTAATTCTTCTGTTCACCTAGCAGTAAACAGGTACTCGGAAATTAAACAACTGTTGTGGGTAGGATGATATAAATACTGTACTTTGTAAAGAAAACCAGATACAGTACTGTAATAAAATATATTTAAATTAAGATTATAGTGCATTTTAAAATCTGGTTATGTGGTCGCTGATGGAGAGTTTCCATAAATACGTAACTAACATGAAACTGGCCGCTAACAGTTTCATGTCAATGGCTGCTTCGGCCAGCTGCATTTAGTTCAATAAACATTTCTGTATATTACCTGTTGATGGTTTTAACAGTTCTTCACACACAGCCTGGCCTTTATACGGGTCATGAAAGGTCTACCAGAACCTAGTGAGTTACTTGAAACACCTAACATTTTTATGCAAACTTTGTACAAAATTATTAATTACTACTATACACTGATAACACAACTGTTGTTTTCCAATAGTTGTGTTAGTCCTACATTGCTTTTTTATCACTAGTAAAACGGTCTGTAATAATGTGTCACCCTGTACACATGACTGTTCACCAATGGATTGGAAAATTTACCTAACCTTACCCAGGCTAACTCAAACCAACCAAGCCTAACACAGCCTAATCTTGGCTAATACATCCTAACGTATCAAACTTTATGGATGGTACTTTTTGGACATGAAATAATTCGACGATGCTCGTTTTCCCGTTTGTTAAAACCGTATACACTATACTGTTATGGTAGGATGTATTAGCTTAGGTTAAGCTGTACTGGACTCCATTGGTTTGGGTTAGGTTGATTCTTGGTTTGGTTAGTTTAGGTTGGGTTGAGCTAGGTTATCTTGAGATGATTTCGGGGCTTAGCGTCCCCGCGGCCCGGTCCTCAATCAGGCCTCCTTTTTTGTTACACCCCCACCAGGAAGCAGCCCATAGCAACTGTAACTCCCAGGTACCTATTTACTGCTAGGTAACAGGGGCATCAGGATGAAAAACATTTTGCCCATTTGTCTCTGCCTTCACCGGGGATCGAACCCGGAAACCCTAGGTTAGATAGGTTTTAACATTTGTTTGCGAGTCATCGTGTATGTGGTATGACTTGTATCTGATTTAATATGGTCTTATCTGTCAAAACTAAAAATTAAGTAAAAATCTTATATACCTTCTTGTATATAAATAAATAAATGAGCTTTGTTTAACCCTCGCCATTTCTTTTCAAACTCCAAACAAAATGGGAGTAAAAAATCATTTCAACAAGGCTAGTTTTCTGATAAAAATGTACTACTAAGTTAGACTTGGTTATGTTATATGGATTAGGTTGTTTTATCATTAATCATTATCGTTTTAAGTCTGCTAACTAAGCATCTTGTATACGTAATGACCTATACCCCCTACAGCAAAAATACCGAACTATAATACCCTAAATCCCACCCATATAGGTGTACAGACAAGTAATTCTTTAAACATCACACCAAAGCATTGTACAGAGACAAGAAAACCCATGCCTATATAAGAACGAATTGTCCATATGATGACCTACTAACTTCCTCCCCCCCACACACACAGATCCTCATCATTACACAATAATAACATCTTGCACTACAATATCCCCCCTACATTCACTTACCTAACAATCTTATCCACTCTCCGTGGGTCAGAGCTGTTGTTTGACGTCTGCATTTTGAGTGGGAATGTTGCTGGCGAGCTGCTCCTGTATGTCGTCTGCTGGTCCACAACAGTGCTGGTGGAGGCCGAGGGTTCCGGGCCACGGGGACCTCGGTTGCCAGATCCAAACTGCGGTAAGTACCGAATTTGTAATAAGAGTAATATATATATATTATATATAATGTATATATTGTTAAATATGACTGAAAAGGTAAGATTAATAATTCTACCACGAATTTTCTCAATATTTCTTATGTTTCTTTTTTACTGTGGATGGTAATTGAAAAATCAATTCTCCAAAATTCATTTTTATTTCTAGTCTGACGCGAGGCTTGAACGCGTTTCGTAATAACTTGTTACATTTTCAGAGACTTTAGTTTATACACACACAACTGTAACCTGAGAACACTAAACAGAGTTTTACTTATGCTAACATTAAACAGCTTGTCTTATATACTCGCATTTGGGTGAGGTGATGTGTTGCAACAGTTTTGGAAGAGGTGAACAAACTTTTGACCAACACAGAACACGGAACAATGGGTATAAATTGGATAAATAAGAGGGAAGAATGGAAGTAACTGCAAAGGGCCTATTGACCCATACTTCCTCTTGATGCTTCTATATTGGTACGGAGTCTTGAAGTGGGTAGAATATAGTTGTGCATCAATTGGCTGTTGATTGCTGGTGTTGACTTCTTGATGTGTAGTGCCTCACAGATGTCAAGCTGCCTGCTATCGCTGTATCTATCGATGATTTCTGTGTTGTTTGTTAAGACTTCTCTGGTGATGGCCTAGTTGTGGGAAGAGATATGTTTCTTAATGGAGCCCTGTTGCTTATGCATTGTTAATCGCCTGGAAAGAGATGTTGTTGTCTTGCCTATATATTGAGTTCTTTGAGGCTTACAGTCCCCAAGTGGGCATTCGAAGGTATAGACGACGTTAGTCTCCTTTAAGGCGTTCTGCTTTGTGTCAGGAGAGTTTTTCATGAGTAGGTTGGCTGTTTTTTTGGTTTTATAGTAAATTGTCAATTGTATCTTCTGATTTTTGTCTGTAGGGATAACGTTCCTATTAACAATATCTTTCAGGACCCTTTCCTCCGTTTTATGAGCTGTGGAAAAGAAGTTCCTGTAAAATAGTCTAATAGGGTGTACAGGTGTTGTGTTAGTTGACTCTTCAGAGGTTGCATGGTGTTTCACCTTCCTTTTCGTGATGTCTTCAACGAAACCATTGGAGAAGCCGTTGTTGACTAGGACCTGCCTTACCCTACAGAGTTCTTCATCGACTTGCTTCCATCCTGAGCTGTGGCTTAGAGCACGGTCGACATAAGCGTAGACAACATTCCCCTTGTACTTGTCTGGGCAGCCAACCCTATGCCCTACCAAGAACCCACCCGAAGTTGGACAGACACCCACCTGGAGCCCGAACAGTCACCCACCCGGAGCCCGCCAGCTGAGTGAACCGGGGCCCGCCAGTTGAATGAACTGGAACCCATCAGTTGAGTACCTGGAGCCTGCCCCGAGCCCGACCAAGAACCCACCCAGAGCCCTACCGAGAACCCACCCCGATCCCTACAGAGAACCCACCCCAAGCCCTACAGAGAACCCACCCTGAGCCCGACCAAGAACCTACCCCGAGCCCTACAGAGGTACCCCAAGCCCGAGAGCCCACCCCGAGCTTGACAACCGAGAGCCAACCCTAAGCCCTACCAAGAACCCACCCCCAAGCCCTACCAAGAACCCACCCCCAAGCCCTACCAAGAACCCACCCCCAAGCCCTACCAAGAACCCAGCCACAAGACCTACCAAGAACCCACCCCCAAGCACTACCAAGAACCCACCCGAAGCCGGACAGACACCCACCTGGAGCCCGAACAGTCAAACAACCAGAGCCCGCCAGTTTAGTAAACCGGAGCCCGCCAGTTGAGTGAACCAGAACCCATCAGTTGAGTACCTGGAGCCCGCCCCGAGCCCTACCGAGAACCCATCCCGATCCCTACAGAGAACCCACCCCGAGCCCGACCAAGAACCTACCCCGAGCCCTACAAAGGTTCCCCAAGCCCGAGAGCCCACCCCGAGCCTGACCGGGAGTCAACCCCAAGCCCTACCAAGACCCCACCCCCAAGCCCTACCAAGACCCCACCCCAAGCCCTACCAAGACCCCACCCCAAGCCCTACCAAGACCCAACCCCCAAGCCCTACCAAGACCCAACCCCAAGCCCTACCAAGACCCCACCCCAAGCCCTACCAAGACCCCACCCCCAAGCCCTACCAAGACCCCACCCCCAAGCCCTACCAAGACCCCACCCCCAAGCCCTACCAAGACCCCACCCCCCAAGCCCTACCAAGACCCCACCCCCAAGCCCTACCAAGACCCCACCCCCAAGCCCTACCAAGACCCCACCCCCAAGCCCTACCAAGAACCCACCCCCAAGCCCTACCAAGAACCCACCCCCAAGCCCTACCAAGAACCCACCCCCAAGCCCTACCAAGAACCCACCCCCAAGCCCTACCAAGACCCCACCCCCAAGCCCTACCAAGACCCCACCCCCAAGCCCTACCAAGAACCCATCCCCAAGCCCTACCAAGAACCCACCCCAAGCCCTACCAAGAACCCACCCCCAAGCCCTACCAAGAACCCAGCCCCAAGCCCTACCAAGAACCCAGCCCTACCAAGAACCCACCCCCAATACCTACCAAGAACCAACCCCAAGCCCTACCAAGAACCCACCCGAAGCCGGACAGACACCCACCTGGAGCCCGAACAGTCACCCACCCGGAGCCCGACCAGTCAAACACCCGGAGCCCGCCAGTTTAGTAAACCGGAGCCCGCTAGTTGAGTGAACCGGAGCCCGCCAGTTGAGTGAACTGGAACCCGTCAGTTGAGTACCTGGAGCCCGCCCCGAGCCCTACCTGAGAACCCATCCCGATCCCTACAGAGAACCCTGCCCTGAGCCCTACCAAGAACCCACCCCGAGCCCTACAGAGAACCCACCCTGAGCCCGACCAAGAACCTACCCCGAGCCCTACAGAGGTACCCCAAGCCCGAGAGCCTATCCCGATCCCGAAAGAGCCCACCCCGAGCCTGACCGGGAGCCAACCCCAAACCCTACCAAGAACCCACCCCCAAGCCCTACCAAGAACCCAGCCCCAAGCCCTACCAAGAACCCAGCCCCAAGCCCTACCAAGAACCCACCCCCAAGCCCTACCAAGAACCTAGCCCTAATACCTAACAAGAACCCACCCCAAGCCCTACCAATAACCCACCCGAAGCTGGACAGACACCCACCTGGAGCCCGAACAGTCACCCACCCGGAGCCCGACCAGTCAAACACCCGGAGCCCGCCAGTTTAGTAAACCGGAGCCCGCCAGTTGAGTGAACCGGAGCCCGCCAGTTGTGTGAACTGGAACCCGTCAGTTGAGTACCTGGAGCCCGCCCCGAGCCCTACCGAGAACCCACCCTGAGCCCGACCAAGAACCTACCCCGAGCCCTACAGAGGTTCCTTAAGCCCGAGAGCCTATCCCGATCCCGAAAGAGCCCCCCGACCCTACGACCCCTACCGAGAACCCACCCCCCCAAGCCCTACCGAGAACCCACCCCCCCAAGCCCTACCGAGAACCCACCCCCCAAGCCCTACCGAGACCCACCCCAAGCCCTACGAACCACCCCTCAAGCCCTACCGAGAACCCACACCCCCCAAGCCCTACCGAGAACCCACCCCCCCAAGCCCTACCGAGAACCCACCAACCCCCCAAGCCCTACCGAGAACCCACCACCTCCAAGCCCTACCGAGAACCCACCCCCCCAAGCCCTCCCGAGAACCCAGCCCCAAGCCCTTACCGAGAACCCAGCCCCAAGCCCTACCGAGAACCCAGCCCAAAGCCCTACCGAGAACCCAGCCCCAATACCTACCAAGAACCCACCCCAAGCCCTACCAAGAACCCACCCGAAGCCGGACAGACACCCACCTGGAGCCCGAACAGTCACCCACCCGGAGCCCGACCAGTCAAACACCCGGAGCCCGCCAGTTTAGTAAACCGGAGCCCGCCAGTTGAGTGAACCGGAGCCCGCCAGTTGTGTGAACTGGAACCCGTCAGTTGAGTACCTGGAGCCCGCCCCGAGCCCTACCGAGAACCCATCCCGATCCCTACAGAGAACCCGCCCCGAGCCCTACCAAGAACCCACCCCGAGCCCTATAGAGAACCCACCCTGAGCCCGACCAAGAACCTACCCCGAGCCCTACAGAGGTTCCCCAAGCCCGAGAGCCTATCCCGATCCCGAAAGAGCCCACCCCGAGCCTGACCGGGAGCCAACCCCAAACCCTACCAAGAACCCACCCCCAAGCCCTACCAAGAACCCAGCCCTAATACCTACCAAGAACCCACCCCAAGCCCTACCAAGAACCCACCCGAAGCTGGACAGACACCCACCTGGAGCCCGAACAGTCACCCACCCGGAGCCCGACCAGTCAAACACCCGGAGCCCGCCAGTTTAGTAAACCGGAGCCCGCCAGTTGAGTGAACCGGAGCCCGCCAGTTGAGTGAACTGGAACCCATCAGTTGAGTACCTGGAGCCCGCCGCGAGCCCTACCGAGAACCCACCCTGAGCCCGACCAAGAACCTACCCCGAGCCCTACAGAGGTTTCCCAAGCCCGAGAGCCTATCCCGATCCCGAAAGAGCCCACCCCGAGCCCTACCGAGAACCCACCCCCCAAGCCCTACCGAGAACCCACCCCCCAAGCCCTACCAAAACCCACCCCCAAGCCCTACCAAGAACCCAGCCCTAATACCTACCAAGAACCCACCCCAAGCCCTACCAAGAACCCACCCGAAGCTGGACAGACACCCACCTGGAGCCCGAACAGTCACCCACCCGGAGCCCGACCAGTCAAACACCCGGAGCCCGCCAGTTTAGTAAACCGGAGCCCGCCAGTTGAGTGAACCGGAGCCCGCCAGTTGAGTGAACTGGAACCCGTCAGTTGAGTACCTGGAGCCCGCCCCGAGCCCTAGAACCCACCCTGAGCCCGACCAAGAACCTACCCCGAGCCCTACAGAGGTTCCCCAAGCCCGAGAGCCTATCCTGATCCCGAAAGAGCCCACCCCGACCCCTACCGAGAACCCACCCCCCAAGCCCTACCGAGAACCCACCCCCCCAAGCCCTACCGAGAACCCACCCCCCCAAGCCCTACCGAGAACCCACCCCCCCAAGGCCTACCGAGAACCCACCCCCCCAAGCCCTACCGAGAACCCACACCCCCAAGCCCTACCGAGAACCCACACCCCCAAGCCCTACCGAGAACCCACCCCCCCAAGCCCTACCGAGAACCCACCCCCCAAGCCCTACCGAGAACCCAGCCCCAAGCCCTTACCGAGAACCCAGCCCCAAGCCCTACCGAGAACCCAGCCCAAAGCCCTACCGAGAACCCAGCCCCAATACCTACCAAGAACCCACCCCAAGCCCTACCAAGAACCCACCCGAAGCCGGACAGACACCCACCTGGAGCCCGAACAGTCACCCACCCGGAGCCCGACCAGTCAAACACCCGGAGCCCGCCAGTTTAGTAAACCGGAGCCCGCCAGTTGAGTGAACCGGAGCCCGCCAGTTGTGTGAACTGGAACCCGTCAGTTGAGTACCTGGAGCCCGCCCCGAGCCCTACCGAGAACCCATCCCAATCCCTACAGAGAACCCGCCCCGAGCCCTACCAAGAACCCACCCCAAGCCCTAGAGAGAACCCACCCTGAGCCCGACCAAGAACCTACCCCGAGCCCTACAGAGGTTCCCCAAGCCCGAGAGCCTATCCCGATCCCGAAAGAGCCCACCCCGAGCCTGACCGGGAGCCAACCCCAAACCCTACCAAGAACCCACCCCCAAGCCCTACCAAGAACCCACCCCCAAGCCCTACCAAGAACCACCCCAGCCCTAATACCCTACCAAAAACCCACCCCAAGCCCTACCAAGAACCCACCCGAAGCTGGACAGACACCCACCTGGAGCCCGAACAGTCACCCACCCGGAGCCCGACCAGTCAAACACCCGGAGCCCGCCAGTTTAGTAAACCGGAGCCCGCCAGTTGAGTGAACCGGAGCCCGCCAGTTGAGTGAACTGGAACCCGTCAGTTGAGTACCTGGAGCCCGCCCCGAGCCCTAGAACCCACCCTGAGCCCGACCAAGAACCTACCCCGAGCCCTACAGAGGTTCCCCAAGCCCGAGAGCCTATCCTGATCCCGAAAGAGCCCACCCCGACCCCTACCGAGAACCCACCCCCCAAGCCCTACCGAGAACCCACCCCCCCAAGCCCTACCGAGAACCCACCCCCCCAAGCCCTACCGAGAACCCACCCCCCCAAGCCCTACCGAGAACCCACCCCCCCAAGCCCTACCGAGAACCCACCCCCCCAAGGCCTACCGAGAACCCACCCCCCCAAGCCCTACCGAGAACCCACACCCCCAAGCCCTACCGAGAACCCACACCCCCAAGCCCTACCGAGAACCCACCCCCCCAAGCCCTACCGAGAACCCAGCCCCAAGCCCTTACCGAGAACCCAGCCCCAAGCCCTACCGAGAACCCAGCCCAAAGCCCTACCGAGAACCCAGCCCCAATACCTACCAAGAACCCACCCCAAGCCCTACCAAGAACCCACCCGAAGCCGGACAGACACCCACCTGGAGCCCGAACAGTCACCCACCCGGAGCCCGACCAGTCAAACACCCGGAGCCCGCCAGTTTAGTAAACCGGAGCCCGCCAGTTGAGTGAACCGGAGCCCGCCAGTTGTGTGAACTGGAACCCGTCAGTTGAGTACCTGGAGCCCGCCCCGAGCCCTACCGAGAACCCATTCCGATCCCTACAGAGAACCCGCCCCGAGCCCTACCAAGAACCCACCCCAAGCCCTAGAGAGAACCCACCCTGAGCCCGACCAAGAACCTACCCCGAGCCCTACAGAGGTTCCCCAAGCCCGAGAGCCTATCCCGATCCCGAAAGAGCCCACCCCGAGCCTGACCGGGAGCCAACCCCAAACCCTACCAAGAACCCACCCCCAAGCCCTACCAAGAACCCACCCCCAAGCCCTACCAAGAACCCAGCCCTAATACCTACCAAAAACCCACCCCAAGCCCTACCAAGAACCCACCCGAAGCTGGACAGACACCCACCTGGAGCCCGAACAGTCACCCACCCGGAGCCCGACCAGTCAAACACCCGGAGCCCGCCAGTTTAGTAAACCGGAGCCCGCCAGTTGAGTGAACCGGAGCCCGCCAGTTGAGTGAACTGGAACCCATCAGTTGAGTACCTGGAGCCCGCCGCGAGCCCTACCGAGAACCCACCCTGAGCCCGACCAAGAACCTACCCCGAGCCCTACAGAGGTTTCCCAAGCCCGAGAGCCTATCCCGATCCCGAAAGAGCCCATCCCGAGCCCTACCGAGAACCCACCCCCCAAGCCCTACCGAGAACCCACCCCCCAAGCCCTACCAAAACCCACCCCCAAGCCCTACCAAGAACCCAGCCCTAATACCTACCAAGAACCCACCCCAAGCCCTACCAAGAACCCACCCGAAGCTGGACAGACACCCACCTGGAGCCCGAACAGTCACCCACCCGGAGCCCGACCAGTCAAACACCCGGAGCCCGCCAGTTTAGTAAACCGGAGCCCGCCAGTTGAGTGAACCGGAGCCCGCCAGTTGAGTGAACTGGAACCCGTCAGTTGAGTACCTGGAGCCCGCCCCGAGCCCTAGAACCCACCCTGAGCCCGACCAAGAACCTACCCCGAGCCCTACAGAGGTTCCCCAAGCCCGAGAGCCTATCCTGATCCCGAAAGAGCCCACCCCGACCCCTACCGAGAACCCACCCCCCAAGCCCTACCGAGAACCCACCCCCCCAAGCCCTACCGAGAACCCACCCCCCCAAGCCCTACCGAGAACCCACCCCCCCAAGCCCTACCGAGAACCCACCCCCCCAAGCCCTACCGAGAACCCACCCCCCCCAAACCCTACCGAGAACCCACCCCCAAGCCCTACCGAGAACCCACCCCCCAAGCCCTTCCAAGAACCCAGCCCAAAGCCCTACCAAGAACCCAGCCCAAAGCCCTACCGAGAACCCAGCCCCAATACCTAACAAGAACCCACCCCAAGCCCTACCAAGGACCCACCCGAAGCCGGACAGACACCCACCTGGAGCCCGAACAGTCACCCACCCGGAGCCCGACCAGTCAAACACCCGGAGCCCGCCAGTTTAGTAAACCGGAGCCCGCCAGTTGAGTGAACCGGAGCCCGCCAGTTGAGTGAACTGGAACCCGTCAGTTGAGTACCTGGAGCCTGCCCCGAGCCCTACCAAGAACCCACCCTGAGCCCGACCAAGAACCTACCCCGAGCCCTACAGAGGTTCCCCAAGCCCGAGAGCCTATCCCGATCCCGAAAGAGCCCACCCCGAGCCTGACCGGGAGCCAACCCCAAACCCTACCAAGAACCCACCCCCAAGCCCTACCAAGAACCCACCCCCAAGCCCTACCAAGAACCCACCCCCAAGCCCTACCAAGAACCCAGCCCTAATACCTACCAAGAACCCACCCCAAGCCCTACCAAGAACCCACCCGAAGCTGGACAGACACCCACCTGGAGCCCGAACAGTCACCCACCCGGAGCCCGACCAGTCAAACACCCGGAGCCCGCCAGTTTAGTAAACCGGAGCCCGCCAGTTGAGTGAACCGGAGCCCGCCAGTTGAGTGAACTGGAACCCGTCAGTTGAGTACCTGGAGCCCGCCCCGAGCCCTAGAACCCACCCTGAGCCCGACCAAGAACCTACCCCGAGCCCTACAGAGGTTCCCCAAGCCTGAGAGCCTATCCCGATCCCGAAAGAGCCCACCCCGACCCCTACCGAGAACCCACCCCCCAAGCCCTACCGAGAACCCACCCCCCAAGCCCTACCGAGAACCCACCCCCCCAAGCCCTACCGAGAACCCACCCCCCCCAAGCCCTACCGAGAACCCACCCCCCCAAGCCCTACCGAGAACCCACCCCCCCCAAACCCTACCGAGAACCCACCCCCCAAGCCCTACCGAGAACCCACCCCCCAAGCCCTACCAAGAACCCAGCCCAAAGCCCTACCGAGAACCCAGCCCAAAGCCCTACCGAGAACCCAGCCCCAATACCTAACAAGAACCCACCCCAAGCCCTACCAAGGACCCACCCGAAGCCGGACAGACACCCACCTGGAGCCCGAACAGTCACCCACCCGGAGCCCGACCAGTCAAACACCCGGAGCCCGCCAGTTTAGTAAACCGGAGCCCGCCAGTTGAGTGAACCGGAGCCCGCCAGTTGAGTGAACTGGAACCCGTCAGTTGAGTACCTGGAGCCCGCCCCGAGCCCTACCAAGAACCCACCCTGAGCCCGACCAAGAACCTACCCCGAGCCCTACAGAGGTTCCCCAAGCCCGAGAGCCTATCCCGATCCCGAAAGAGCCCACCCCGAGCCCTACCGAGAACCCACCCCCCAAGCCCTACCGAGAACCCACCCCCCAAGCCCTACCGAGAACCCACCCCCCAAGCCCTACCGAGAACCCACCCCCTAAGCCCTACCGAGAACCCACCCCCAAGCCCTACCAAAACCCACCCCCAAGCCCTACCAAGAACCCAGCCCTAATACCTACCAAGAACCCACCCCAAGCCCTACCAAGAACCCACCCGAAGCTGGACAGACACCCACCTGGAGCCCGAACAGTCACCCACCCGGAGCCCGACCAGTCAAACACCCGGAGCCCGCCAGTTTAGTAAACCGGAGCCCGCCAGTTGAGTGAACCGGAGCCCGCCAGTTGAGTGAACTGGAACCCGTCAGTTGAGTACCTGGAGCCCGCCCCGAGCCCTACCGAGAACCCACCCTGAGCCCGACAAAGAACCTACCCCGAGCCCTACAGAGGTTCCCCAAGCCCGAGAGCCTATCCCGATCCCGAAAGAGCCCACCCCGACCCCTACCGAGAACCCACCCCCAAGCCCTACCGAGAACCCACCCCCCCAAGCCCTACCGAGAACCCCCCCCCAAGCCCTACCGAGAACCCACCCCCCAAGCCCTACCGAGAACCCACCCCCCCAAGCCCTACCGAAACCCCCCCCCCCCCAAGCCCTACCGAGAACCCAGCCCCCCAAGCCCTACCGAGAACCCAGCCCCCCAAGCCCTACCGAGAACCCACTCCCCCAAGTCCCTACCGAGAACCCACTCCCCCAAGCCCTACCGAGAACCCACCCCCCCAAGCCCTACCGAGAACCCACCCCCCCAAACCCTACCGAGAACCCACCCCCCAAGCCCTACCGAGAACCCACCCCCCAAGCCCTACCAAGAACCCACCCCAAGCCCTACCAAGGACCCACCCGAAGCCGGACAGACACCCACCTGGAGCCCGAACAGTCACCCACCCGGAGCCCGACCAGTCAAACACCCGGAGCCCGCCAGTTTAGTAAACCGGAGCCCGCCAGTTGAGTGAACCGGAGCCCGCCAGTTGAGTGAACTGGAACCCGTCAGTTGAGTACCTGGAGCCTGCCCCGAGCCCTACCGAGAACCCACCCTGAGCCCGACCAAGAACCTACCCCGAGCCCTACAGAGGTTCCCCAAGCCCGAGAGCCTATCCCGATCCCGAAAGAGCCCACCCCGAGCCTGACCGGGAGCCAACCCCAAACCCTACCAAGAACCCACCCCCAAGCCCTACCAAGAACCCACCCCCAAGCCCTACCAAGAACCCACCCCCAAGCCCTACCAAGAACCCTGCCCTAATACCTACCAAGAACCCACCCCAAGCCCTACCAAGGACCCACCCGAAGCCGGACAGACACCCACCTGGAGCCCGAACAGTCACCCACCCGGAGCCCGACCAGTCAAACACCCGGAGCCCGCCAGTTTAGTAAACCGGAGCCCGCCAGTTGAGTGAACCGGAGCCCGCCAGTTGAGTGAACTGGAACCCATCAGTTGAGTACCTGGAGCCCGCCCCGAGCCCTACCGAGAACCCACCCTGAGCCCGACCAAGAACCTACCCCGAGCCCTACAGAGGTTCCCCAAGCCCGAGAGCCTATCCCGATCCCGAAAGAGCCCACCCCGAGCCCTACCGAGAACCCACCCCCCAAGCCCTACCGAGAACCCACCCCCCAAGCCCTACCGAGAACCCACCCCCCAAGCCCTACCAAAACCCACCCCCAAGCCCTACCGAGAACCCAGCCCCAAGCTCTACCGAGAACCCAGCCCCAAGCCCTACCGAGAACTCAGCCCCAAGCCCTACCGAGAACCCACCCCCAAGCCCTACCGAGAACCCACCCCAAGCCCTACCGAGAACCCACCCCCAAGCCCTACCGAGAACCCACCCGAAGCCGGACAGACACCCACCTGGAGCCCGAACAGTCACCCACCCGGAGCCCGACCAGTCAAACACCCGGAGCCCGCCAGTTTAGTAAACCGGAGCCCGCCAGTTGAGTGAACCGGAGCCCGCCAGTTGAGTGAACTGGAACCCGTCAGTTGAGTACCTGGAGCCCGCCCCGAGCCCGACCGAGAACCCACCCAGAGCCCTACCGAGAACCCACCCTGATCCCCTACAGAGAACCCACCCCTAGTCCTACCATGAAAACACCCTGAGCCCTACAGAGAACCCACCCTGGGCCCGACCAAGAACCTACCCCGAGCCCTACAGAGGTACCCCAAGCCCGAGAGCCCATCCCGAACCCGAAAGAGCCCACCCTGAGCCTGACCGGGAGCCAACCCTAAGTCCTACCAAGAACCCACCCCGAAGCCCTACCAAGAACATACCCGAAGCCGGACAGACACCCACCTGGAGCCCGAACAGTCACCCACCCGGAGCCCGACCAGTCAAACACCCGGAGCCCGCCAGTTTAATAAACCGGAGCCCGCCAGTTGAGTGAACCGGAGCCCGCCAGTTGAGTGAACTGGAACCCGTCAGTTGAGTACCTGGAGCCCGCCCCGAGCCCTACCGAGAACCCACCCCGAGCCCTATCAAGAACCCACCCCGAGCCCTACAGAGAACCCAACCCCCCCGAGCCCTACCAAGAACCCACACCCCCCCCCCCGTGCCCTACCAAGAACCCACACCCCCCCCCGAGCCCTACCAAGAACCCACACCCCCCGAGCCCTACCAAGAACCCACACCCCCCCCGAGCCCTACCAAGAACCCACACCCCCCCGAGCCCTACCAAGAACCCACACCCCCCCGAGCCCTACCAAGAACCCACACCCCCCCCGAGCCCTACCAAGTAACCCACACCCCCCCCGAGCCCTACCAAGAACCCACACCCCCCCAAGCCCTACCAAGAACCCACACCCCCCCAAGCCCTACCAAGAACCCACACCCCCCCCAAGCCCTACCAAGAACCCACACCCCCCCCCCCCAAGCCCTACCAAGAACCCACACCCCCCCCAAGCCCTACCAAGAACCCACACCCCCCCAAGCCCTACCAAGAACCCACACCCCCCCAAGTCCTACCAAGAACCCACACCCCCCCCCAAGTCCTACCAAGAACCCACGCCCCCCCAAGCCCTACCAAGAACCCACACCTCCCCAAGCCCTACCAAGTACCCACACCCCCCCAAGCCCTACCAAGAACCCACACCCCCCAAGCCCTACCAAGAACCCACACCCCCCCCAAGTCCTACCAAGAACCCACACCCCCCCAAGCCCTACCAAGAACCCACACCTCCCCAAGCCCTACCAAGTACCCACACCCCCCCCAAGCCCTACCAAGTACCCCCCCCCAAGCCCTACCAAGAACCCACACCCCCCAAGCCCTACCAAGAACCCACCCGAAGCCGGACAGACACCCACCTGGAGCCCGAACAGTCACCCACCCAGAGCCCGCCAGTTGAGTACCTAAAGCCTGCCCGGAGCCCCGACCGACAACCCACCCCGGAGCCCCGACCGACAACCCACCCCGGAGCCCCGACCGACAACCCACCCCGGAGCCCCGACCGACAACCCACCCCGGATCCCCGACCGACAACCCACCCCGGAGCCCCGACCGACAACCCACCCCGGAGCCCCGACCGACAACCCACCCCGGAGCCCCGACCGACAACCCACCCCGGAGCCCCGACCGACAACCCACCCCGGAGCCCCGACAGAGAACCCACTTGGGGCCCGGCAGAGAACCCACTTGGGGCCCGACAGAGAACCCACTTGGGGCCCGACAGAGAACCCACTTGGGGCCCGACAGAGAACCCACTTGGGGCCCGACAGAGAACCCACTTGGGGCCCGACAGAGAACCCACTTGGGGCCCGACAGAGAACCCACTTGGGGCCCGACAGAGAACCCACTTGGGGCCCGACAGAGAACCCACTTGGGGCCCGACAGTGAACCCACTTGGAGCCCGACAGAGAACCCACTTGGAGCCCGACAGAGAACCCACTTGGAGCCCGACAGAGAACCCACTTGGAGGCCGACAGAGAACCCACCCCGCGCCCAACCTTTCATGGAGAAAATTGAACACCAGGCGACAAAAATAATTGCAGAATGAGGTCTAGTTTCATACCATGAACGGTTGAGGGTCACAGGGCTAACAACACTGCAAACTAGGCATGCCAGGATGGATCTCACCGAAACTATTAAAATATCGACTTGAATCGACTAGTGTGTGGTCTGGTCAACATACTTCAGCCACGTTATTGTGACTCATCGCCTGCCTATTAAAATATTGAACAGTTTCGAAGATATGGATCCAGAGAACAACTTCAAAAGGTCAGATGGAACACAAACAAGGAACAACGGTTTCAAGTCCAACAAGCCGCAGTGTAGGACTGAAAACATAAGCTATATTTTCACCCACAGGGTTATAAACCCATGGAACCGCCTATCTGCTAAAGCAGTAAATAACATAACACTTGAATTGTAAAATCCAATTTGAAAAAAAATCGGAACAAATGGGGGACCTGATCTGCTACCAGAAATTTTAGCCAAATATCCCCAGTCTGCTAACTGTAGGTAGTAACCGAGTGATTGTAACCTATCCACCGCTGCCCACTGGATGGGGGGCGGTGTGCAGGACAAACATAAATTGTGACACTAGCTCTCCACATATGTCAGGTGCTTAATTTAGAACCTGTACTTCAGGTCGATCTCGAACCCATTGTTGATGTGACAACTTATATTGAATTTTGTAACTAGCTCATCAAGATTGTAACTTGCTTAGCTAAATGAATTGTGGGGTTCAGTCCCTGAGCCCATTATGTGCCTCTGTAACCCTTTCCACTACCGCCCAGCAGAGGTACAACAGGTACTCAGAGAGAACTATCAACATCAGAGGTCCGAGACTGTTCAACACGCTTCCACTACACATAAGAGGCATAACTGGCCGACCCCTCACAGTGTTCAAGAGAGAACTGGATAAGCACCTCCAAAGGATACCTGATCAACCAGGCTGTGACGCATACGTCAGGCTGCGAGCAGCCGCGTCCAACAGCCTGGTTGATCAGTCCACGACCGGGCCGCGGGGACACTACATAATAAACGAACTAAACTAACATGATTCGATTTACATTTAAACGATTCTTCGCGGTAGGGGATCGTATTCCAGGGACCTGCTCGAAAGGCTACGCTACTAGTGGCTGTACAAGAATGTAACAACTCTTGTATATATCTAAAAAAAAAAAAAAAAAAAAAAAAACATTGATAGGCATTGTTCGAAGCAAACTCCATACGCAAAACCCCATTATATTATATAATTCTATATACTGTGTATATGTAAGATATAAATATGTCAAAAAGAATTATCACTCTTACCTGGAGCAATGTTGCTGATGTCGAAAATCAGCAGTACATGTTGTCGCGTTGGCGGCAGCGACGCTACTGACCCTGAGCCTTCAACGACCAACCGCCGTTTGAACGCCATTTTGAAATTCCAGGCGTACTACCCGAAAAGTGCGTAAACTAGTATTTGCGTGCATTATAGGCCATTCCAAGAAACCTTATTGCTATGAATATCTTGTTATCTAACAAACGAATTATTTATGTTAATATTTTTAGCACATATGTTAAATTAGGCCATTTTTCATTTAGAGGGGGTATATATATATAGCTATTTACATTTTAAGTTTGAAAAATTACCGTACAAAATTGAATGCAAAGATAAGATAAGATTTATTTATACAACCCTGTTTGGAAATTAACTCCTTTTACAATGAAATAAGACGCAAATAAGAACCTCAATTAATTGTGTAGTGAATTTATGCATTTTGTTTTGATTAAAAGCTTAGGTAGTACAATGTACTACTTCTACTACTAATACCATATTATATATGAGGGGCTACTAAATAAAATTAAAGCACAAGCATGTTCACCTAATATCATTAGCTGACAGGTCCAAAAACTGACAGAAGTGTTGTGTTTTGTGCGTTGTATCTTGTTTGTGGGCATTCGGGTGTGTTGTGTTTACCCTGGCGGGCGGCGTCCTTACCAACTCCGGATTATGTCTATTACATCACTAAACTTCATTTAATAACTATATGCCTGTTAAATAAAAGATTTTAATTGTTAATAGCATTATATTGTCGTTTTAATATGGAACACGTACACATATGCGAAACGTCGAAAGCTGGTGTCCGAAGTGGTAAAAATATTAGTGTGCGATGTTGTCAATGTACGGAGTGTCTTGTATCTACCACCACCTCACTCACGTATGGTAGCTGCTCTCAACCATGCCTCTCACTTGGCTCGTCCTCTGCTTCGCTCTTTCACCCGAGTTGTGCTTGCTATCCTCGGAACAGTTGTTCTGCTTGGGAGCTATTACTTTGTTATTATTTCCATTATGCTACATGATGTCGGCCCCAGCTTTTATGTCTGATTTTAAATGTGGGTCTCGAGCATACTTGGACCGGTCCGTCTAATTACCACAAGCTACCACAAGCTACACAAGCTTCACTAAGCTTCCTGGCAATACGTAAGTAATGAATAAATATGATATACTTACTCATTATAATATTGGTGCTGAATGTACAACACTAAAAAACATAATTTTAATCTGAAAAAGTATCTTTTCATAAAGAAATTAGACGAAAATAAAGAGCTGGTGACGCCAAATCAAATCGATGATCCAAGCGTCGGTTAGATTAGGTTTGGTTAGGTTAAGTTAGGTTAGGTCAGGTTAGGTCAGCCTAACCTAACATATCATATTTATTCATTACTAACGTATTGCCAGGAAGCTTTGTGAAGCTTGTGTAGCTTGTGGTAATTAGACGGACCCACCTGGTTGGTTTATGCCTCTTGCAGGAAACTCTAATTTTTTCTTGAAGTCCACTTTTGTTCCAACAGGGTTAATTGTCCTAGTAATTGGCTTGCATTTCTTTTGCCCCACCAGAGATTGATACCTGCCACCTGCCGTGAGGGGCTCCTTCAGTACAGGTTGACTACACTTGGGTTGCCTCGCCCCTGGGCACTACATGGCACTTTTCCATTGTTAGGCCTGTTGATCGGGAGTACTGAATATATACGCTGTGTACACTTGTACTGCCATTGTGCTTTACCTCCTGCTTGTGTGGGTTGAGAATTAGCACTTTTGCTGAGGTTGTGCTTCGGTCATATATGTAAATGTTCTTATCCACAATTTTTCATGCCTTTCCTTTTAAGAGAATCATGGTTGGGGTTTGATGGTTGCTTGGTCAAGACATGTCATGTCCAGCGTGCATGACAGTACAGCATGGGTAGCTGGTGTCCCTCGTCTGTATTTTATATGTTTCATTTGTGTTCTCTATCAGGTTGTTATGCTTTCCTCTAATTCTGCATCTGACACTTCAGTTTTAGTGAATGTGATTTAATATTTTTGAATGCCATTGGCCATTCTTGTTGCCTCTTTTATTCATCCTGATGCAGTAGACCTTTCACCCTAGGGTATGTTAATGTCTATTGGTGCTGGACCTCTGTTACGTTCTAACCATAGTCGACCAATTTTGTTTGACTGTGCTTTACGGAATAGCTTATTGCAACTCCCCATCTGCAGCGGGTGATATTGCCGCCGATCCCAAGCTACTTTTACTAGGATGTTTATGCAGTCTTATCTTGGACACTTGTGCCTAATTTAACTCTAGATTCCTCTTCTGCTTCTGCTTTGGCCATCTAGTGGCCAGTTCATCCAGCCAAACTAAGCATCAAGTATATACCAAAGGATCTGTCTGATAGGCAACCGACTCGTTCATTTGCTATCACAAGTCAAGTGTGGCCCAGGCTGGGCTTGGGGAGTAGAACCCCTCCCCCCCTCCAAAAAAACAGCCCAGGTATGCTCCAGAAAAGGAGCCAGCTGCAAATGAAAAGAATGGTGTACAGATGGAAATAGAGAGATTGCTTTACAATCAAGTGCTTCATGTATTTTGTGGCTTCCCTGCCCTATTTTCTATGCTTTGTTTACCTTGTTATTGTATATTTTGTTTACTTTTACCATGCATATTCTGGTTTGCCCATTTTTTCTGGTGGACTTTTCATGGTTTTCTTCTTGATGGTACGGACCATATGTGATTGTTTTTCATTAGGGTGATTTATGCTCACCTGCTCCTTGTGCATCTTTAGAGGGGGTCAGGTTTTGTCCTTTGATCCTTAGTAAGCTTATATTACCTGCAAAGTCCTGGCATGGATTAAATTGGGTGGAGCCTGCCAGGCAGCAAGGACCCACCAGAAACAGACATTTCTGTACTGGTCTCTTAATGTCAAATGTGATATATTATTTCAACTTGTCCTCTTGAGTTGTCACGTCACAAAAACGATGTACTAAATTGCCTGAACCTAATGTAACCTAACCAATGGATCCATGAATAGAAAACGTAACAGCCCATCAATTTAGCGAGCCGCTGTCATTTATAATGCATCATATTTTGATGTTGAGGATTTTGACATAAAAATATGATGTATTATTTGAGAGGACTGAATAAATATTTGTATTTGTATAGGATGGGTTGATTATTTTATGTCATTGATTATTAAGGAATGGAATTTTTCAATTTCTTCTTTCTTAATTTCTTCTCTAAATTAATTAATATTTACCAGCTTATATTGCTTCTTTCAGAACCATTCTGGGTAAGCAGATGATGAGTCAAAATTATGTTTCTGAAGATATGATGACTAAACCACACATCATAAGATGAAGAAACGACGACATTTCTTCATCTTCTGGTGTGTGATTTGGTCATCATTCTGGGTAACAAGCTGTATTGTGTATTTTCAACATTGTTGGTAAGGTTTAACATGTTAAAAACATCTTGAGTGTTTTCTACATACAGTATGTGGGAATCAATTGCTGGATATTGTCAACTTTGTATTTTTCATTGTTTTATAGAGAATATTTCATGTACAATTTTAGTCTATAACAAGATTCCAAAGTGAATGATATACTGTACTATGTATATTTCAGGTATCCAGAAATCTTGGGTTTAGCAGTTCAGTGCCAGTTAGTTACCTGCAGACACAAACTACTACTTTCAGAATTGTTTCCTCATGTCAGAACAACAAAATAAATCTACTACAGCTTCTGAAGGTGTGTTGCTTATGAATATAGTTTAAGGTTTTGAATAAGTATTTTTTATGATGATTTTTTTTTAACTATAAAATTTACCAGTAGTTATAATTTATTTGAACTATAAAATTTACCAGTAGTTGCTGTCTTAGGTATAAATCTGCTGTGTTATAAGACCAGGATCACATACATTCAGGATTTCGGGCAGAATGACATTTTGGCATTTGTGCCACGCGAACCTTTCCAGCATTCTTGAAGGATCATTAAAGATGTATGGGAGGCTCTGCAGAAAAATTTAGTTCAGCATAAGATGATTAAAAGTAGATATGTTTATAATTACTCAAAGCCCATCTGAACCCTCTCTTGGTATCACTACTGTCTGCCAAACAATGGCTCTTTCTAACTATAGGAAGTACAGTACTTGTTTGCTTGCCTGGCCACCCTTGCTAACCATCATTACCTGGTTGCACCATGATCATTGCAGGGTTCCCAGATCCAGACTGTAAGTGGGAGATGTTTTCTTTCTTCAGTGCCTGTTCTGGGGAGTCTGTCCTTTTGTCCTTGTTGGGTTTTGATTTGGCATCTTCTGGTTAATACTGTCGCCTCTTATTCTTCACTATTGGTGGAGATGCTGTTGCTGCTGTAGCTTTCATTCGGCATCGATGCAGCTTCAGCACCATTCTGAAAGTTGTCTTGGGTGTTCTTTCACATTCGGCTTGCTCGTGCTTCTCCTGACCCATCTTTGACTCTTGACAGTATCTTGGTCTTTCTTTCCTCTACTTGGTTCCCAGTTGCTCCTTCAGTCAGGAATATTTTCCTCGCAGCGATACTTGGAGTTTTCTGCTCTTCTCTGGAGGAAGGAGTTCTGTTTCTTCGACCCCTGGTGGGTCACCTGCAGCCTTCTCCTCCTTTTCAGGTGAGGAATGAGTTGGCTGGCTTCCAAAGCGGTCCTTGGGTGGTTGATGTTTGGTTGGCCTGGCTAGGGGTGCATCATTGTTGTCTGGTGGCAGTACTTTGCTGCTACCTGTGTGTTAAGTTCTCTTAACACACAGGTAGTTCTCAAGTTCTCAAGTTGCCTCAAGTTCTCTCTCAGTGGATGCCTTGTTGGTTGGCCATTTTCCTTGGACCCCATTCCAATGCCTGTCTTTCTTAGTTTGTCCAGTGTCATCAGAGCTAGCCAGCTTGCAGTCTGTTCTCAGACCCATGATGATTCTAAAGTACACATCATTGGCTGCTGTTCTCTCCAACATATCATTAGCTGATTTTTGGGCATGGGGTTATAGTGGCCTGGTATTTGGTTAACCTTTGGCTGTGCATCCATTTTATGACAATCCCCTGGTGTGCAAGAAAAAAATCCTGATTTTTTTTCTTTCTAATACAGTACAGTGTGTCCTCGCTTGAACTACACCTATATAGTCTACTTGGCTTAGTTAGTGCTTTATCTTGATAATTAACTAACATGAACAAACTATAGCATATGGGGCAAGGCTGATTCATTCCATAAGGGATTTTGTCCTACCCGTCAGACCCCAGGCAACCCTTTTCTCCTCCCCAGGGAAATAAATTATTGGGCCTACATCCTATATACTGTAATCACTTATCTGAGAACAAATTTCATAAGCACATTTGTCCTGTTCTTTATTCATTATAGCATAAAACATTGTCCAGTATGTTTTTGCTTGAAACACAGCATTGTAGTACCAAATAATGTAGAAGAAAAATAATATAACTACCAGTATATAATATTTACAGTGTTACCTCAGTTTAAGAGTTTAATCCGTTCCTGAAGACAGCTTGTATTCCGAAAGCTTGTAATCCGAAGCTAATTTCCCTATAAGAAATAATGGGAAATTAATCCGTTCCTGCCTACCCAAAAACCTCACTTCAAACTAAATTTTATACCTAATTTATCTAAATAAACCTAGAAAACTATGTTCAAGTTATTACTTACCCTTGCTGATGAATGCTGTTGGGGTATGGAAGATGGTGCGGAGGGGAAAAGAGGAGAGGTTCGACGCAGGTTCGAATCCTCGTCACGGCCCTTGTGGATTTGTTCAGGAGAGGTGTTACTGTTTGGAAGGGGAGTCCCCTTCCATTATAACATCAGGCAGTGAGGACCTCTCTGGGGTGCACTCCCTGGCACATTTTGCCTGCATACCACTAGGACTTGCTTTTCTTATTAAGAATCTGTCTAAAGACACTTGTTTTTCCCTACTTTTTAACACTTGTCTGTACAGTAGTAAGACATCACATTGTCTTTTAAAAAGGGCAATGCAATGGCCTGCTACAGCTTTATCTGGGTGAGTTTTTTCAACAAAACTTTGCAGTTCTTCCCATACTTCACACATTTTCTTAATGAAGAAGGGACATCCTCTACTGCCTCTACTCTCAGCTATTTTCTTAGGTTGAACCTTACCACTGGCTTTCTTGAGACCTATGGCGAGATATATAACAACTACTTTTATGCTCAAATGGCCTAAAAATGATAAAAACTGTAAATCCTTGTAAAGAATTCAGGCGGGATAGTCACTGGGCACGAGGCACTGGTAAACTGAGGCGCGATCGCCGTGCTACCTCGCGCTAGTCGGCCTATACGCATATCAACACCCTCGTCTTCCGAGGCAACCCTCGCCTTCCGAGGCAAATTTTCCGAACAAATCCTGCTCGTATACAGGGACACTCGTATTCCAAGGTACCACTGTAGTACCTAAAATACTTTAGATTTTAGGTACTACAGTGATTTTATATTTACTACTATGTGTAAGTATTGCTTCACAACCTTATGATTTCACCAGTGTTTTGACCTGGGATGTGGCAGAATGACAAACATTTTATCATGGTGTTGTGAGTTCTGTTATATACTTGTAAGAACTCTGTTGAAAGAATGCAGGTGTCTTTGTTACTTGAAAAATCATTTTTATATTATTTTCCTGCATACTCTCATTTTTTTTCAGTGGACAGTGATGTACTTAATCCTGAGCCTCGTGGGAAAATTGAAGAATGCTTCCTCAAATTGTCTTTGGCAGAAAATGGTAAGATAGTGTTCATGTTCTATCTGTTTTTAGTAGCTTCCAAGTAGAAGTAGCTCCATTACATTAAGCTCAAGTGTCTTTAGACACTTGTAATGCTTCCAGTCCTCTAAACTTGTTCAGGTCCTCCCAACACCAAGAATAGTCTGGTGTTCTCATACAGGAAAAGGAAGCATGTGCATTAGATATTGACGTGAAACCAAGAAAAGCTGCTTAGAAAGTACAGGCGAGGCAAAGCAAACCACAGATCTTGGAAAATAATGGCAACAAAGCATTGGTACAGTGAATCCTTGCTTAAACCTTGGTCTAATGAATTCCTGGATGGTTTGATCATTGTGTTCATTGCAAATTATTCAGTGAAGCATACAAATGTTCGACCAAGTGATGATTGTTCATCCATGCTGTTGCCAAGGCTGAGCATCAAGATGCAGCTGCATTAGCCCTCTAATCCAATTCTAAACTATTGTACAGTATTTAAAATCTTTTAATTAACTTACATATGACATAATATAATTTGTAAAATATTATAACATACTAATGTATAAAAAATCTACACAGAAGAGCCAAAAGTGACTATTATTGTAAGAAAGACGACTTTCTATGTCCACTGTTGGTAAATGTGTAAAGATTACTTTCATAATTTACATACATGTACAAGCTCAGAAATGTCTTAATGGGGACAAGGGTTACAACTTGGATGGGAATCACAACTTCTCCACTGTGGTACTAGACTTTGCACGTATGCATACCAAAATCTGAGATTTTATAAAAATTTATATCAATGTATCCTCGCTTGAACAAACACTATATAGGGTGAGACCATTTCATTCCATAAGGGTGTTTGTTCAACCCAAAGGCCCTTAGGCAACCCCTTTTCCCTAGGAAAGAAAACAAATAATCAGAGGGCATATATCCACTGTAATGCATATGAAGGTTATGACTTACCTACCAGGAGAGTAGTGTAGTGAAATGTCTTCATAAATAACCTTGAAGCACATCTAGGTAAATACAAATACATCATAATCTACCTTTAATTTTATATTACAAAAATCACAATATATTTATTATTTTGACTGCCATATGATTGAGCAATCATTAGTGAATAATTCTATATCAAAGTCATGACTATGTGACGATTATTTGTGGGCGCAAACATGATGTAATGGTCTGGATTTACATAGACAAACTCAGTATAATGAAACTCCGATTTCTGAGTGAGCCCTGGTGGCTCCCTGTAGTTACCATCTCTGATGCATGTGTTATCTACTACCTTGAGGTGCTTCCGGGGCTTAGCGTTCCTGTGGCCCGGTCGTCAACCAGGCCTCCTAGGTGCCATCGGTCGCAGAGTTCTCAGGCTAGAGCCAGGACTTGGTTTCCTCACAGAGGTGCAGGGAGGGGTGGGATTTATATATTATTCGTTTATGCCACCACCAGGGAAGGCACTCAGAAAGTCAGCAAGGCAAAACATATTACAGTTGGCTACTTCCTATACCTACAGACTAAAACAGCCAAAGAATTCCCCCAAACTTTGTAAACAAATGACTGAAAATGTGAACTAGCGCTCGCTCGTTCACCCCACCCTTCCCCTCGTTTGGGGGAAGGAGGGGGGCAGCCCATGGCTCACAGGCTGCTCCACCTTCAGTTCTTCTCTGATGTGTGTTAAGCTGTCACTATTGCCTGGCCCCTGGGAAACTTTTTTGTGTTTTGCAAGTTGTCTCATGCTTCGTTTCACCTCCGACCTGCTCATGTGCTGCCGGAGCTGGTGTGGACAGGCTGCTCCATTTTCTCTTATCCATTAGGTTCTCTGTTTTCCCTTCGGAACGGGTATATTGATTTAGTGTATAGTTTCTTAGAAATGACTTGCTGGTCCATGGGCTGGATGAGTCGTGTTGGGGGTCAAGAACTTCTGTTATGCAGTTAAACATGAGCAGTAGCTCGGCCTCTATGCCTGGAAGATGAGCATTGTCCATCACAAGAGGGGCCCCTTCACTGGCAATTGTTTCTCCTTGAGATATTAATTGCCAATAGGACCAAACACTTCATTTAACCCACTCAACATAAAAATTCCTGGTTACTCAAGCTTTTCTGTTAGCCCTCCACATTACCTGTAAATTACTTTTCATCACATTGTTTTTCATAAACACCCTCGGGTTCTCAAAGTTTAAAAAAAAAAATCATTTATTATAAAGTCCTTATTTTGACTGTGACATGTGATAGAGTAATCAGTTACAAACAGTTTGGTATGAAAATTCTACAGAAACCTCAGTATTCAAATGACTTCCAATTTAAACATTTCAGCACTCGAGCATTGTGTTTGTGCTCTGTAGTTTACTGTTTGCCTGGAACTCAATCAATCACACATAACAGAGAAGTCAGTTTACCAATAACTGTTGTTCAGTGTGCAACACCACTATACTTCTCTATAAGCTTTCTTGGGTACTTTTTTATATTCTGGGCACGTCAGTGGGCTTGGAGGTAATGTAGTAGTGATGTAGTTAGTGAAGGAGCACAGAGCCGACCCTATGTACCCATAGGTTTCCAGATTGTGTGCCAGGTTTTTCCTGAGCTGTGTGCTAGGTTGTTCCTGGGCTGTGTGCCATCTATTCAGTGGCTCTCAGGCTGTGTGGTCAGTGGTTTTCAGGTTGTGTGTCTGGTTTTCAGGTTGTGTATTGTGGTTGTCAGATTATTTTCTCTGTGGTTTTCAGACTGTTTACATTGTGATTTTTTCAGGCTGTGTGCTATATTTCAGGTGTGCCAAAACGTGTCTGGGCTTTGTGCTTTGAATGCTCCTCGTTTCTGTGCCCAAATATTTCCAGGCTCTGTGCCCGGGGGTTCCCAGGATGTTGGTCCAATTGTTTCCCAGCTGTATGTCTGTATGGGCTGTGTCTGGACAGTCTCAAGCTAAAAAAAATGTATCAGGGGTCACACTGTCTTATTCTTAATGCTTCAGATTTGCTACAAATGTACTGGTGTCTTACTGTGTACTGTACTACTGCATAATTATTGTAGATCAATTTAGCCTCCTGATAGCAAATTTGAGAATTAATATGTTAAGCTTATATTTGAAAATAAATTTCTGAAAAATCCTGTCCTGTATTATAAAATACTGTAATGCTAGACTTTGTAACCTCTCTATTCGCTATTTTTTAATTAATTATTTTAACTTTTTATTAGGAAGGGATTAAGATCAATTTACCTAACATAAACTATGGTTGGTAATGAATCAATCTTTTGGTTACCTTAATGAGATCAAGCCACTAATCTTGTTCATACAATATTTGCCTTTTACTTGTTAATTTAATTTCATTTAGATGTTATTTATGATTTATCAGATTACCACCTGAGCAAACAAGTTCCTATCCTTGACGATGTTCCAACCCCATTGGACTTGTATCGAGATTGGGTAGCTCCTAATAGACCAGTTATATTTCGAGGAGCTGTCAGAGAATGGCCAGCCATCAAAAAGTGGTCTTTTAAGTACCTTAGGTAAGATTATTGATGCATTTGTAAACATTTTTTACAAACTTACCCTAAAACAAACAAACTTGAAAGATAATTGCCTCCCCGCATGCTCCACATTCCTGATTTCTATCCAATGCTGGCCCTCTCAGTAGCTTTCTGGAGCTTATGGACTGAATATTGCCGAGCTTCCCAATCATACCAGGCTCCACAGACTCGTGCAATCTTAGTGGAAACCCTGAATCAGAATCTTACTCTCTCATAAAGGGGAGAGGAATATTGGAATCGGAGATCAACCTAAAAGTTGACAAAACTGCCCAGTAAGAGAGTCAAAACAAAACAAAATGCTGCTCTTTATAAAGAAACTACTGTATTTCCCAGCAGCGAAGACACTGTTTTTTTACCCTAAAATAAGAACCAAAAATTTACCTGCAGTTTGGATGGTGGGGTTAGAACGCTTATAGGGCTATAGGAAACTTTTTTGGTACTATATGGCAATCAAAACACCTAAATTATTGGCACTGTCTCAAAACTCTAAAAATGTACTCCCTGGAAAGGAGACGAGAGAGGTTTCAAATATTATATACTGAACATGAAATATTTCAGGTTGTGAAATATACTGGAAGGCCAGGTCCCAAATTTGCACAATAGAATAAAAACATATTGGAGCAAAAGATAAGGAAGGAAATGCAGAATAGAACCAGTGAGGAGTAGAGGTGCCAAAGGCAAAATCAGAGAGCACTGCCTGAACATCAGGGGGTCAACGACTCTTCAATACCCTTTCAGTAATCATTAAAAATATTGCCAGAACAAATGTGGATGTCTTCAAGAAATAACTGGACAGTTTTCTGCAAGAAGTGCCAGACCAATCTGGCTGTAGTAGACATGTGGGCTTGCAGACTGTCCAAGCAACAACCTGTAGCTCAACCAAACTCGCGCAAGTCGAACTTGGTTTTGGGCCGGGCTTGGAGTTCTTCACACTCTTCTTCGGTGCCAGGGTTTTTTCTGTTCCTTCAGCCCTGGGTTCATTTTGTTTGTCTGCAGCTGGCTCCTTCTTTTCTGGCAAAGAATGTGTCGGATGGCTTCTGAAAGGGCCCTTAGGTGGTGGATGCTTGGTTGGTTCGGCTGGGGGTGCATCAGGTGCTGTCTCTGGTGGCAGCTCTGTGCCACGCTACCTTCATACCACCGCTTCTGCTTTGTTGGACTTGATGTTGGGTGACCTGATTCCCTGGTCCCCCATTCCATGCTTGTGTTTCTCAAGTCTAATGCTCATTACTGGAAGGCCGAGAAAGTCTGGGGAGCTTGATGTTTTAGAGGGTGGTGAAACCCTGTGGTGCAAGTGCTCTGTGCTCTAGGGAGCTACTTAGTTGCCACACAGTCATTTCATTATATACAGTGATCTACTTATCAATCTGAAACTAAAACTCTAAAATGTGTTTCTGCTACAGAAAGTATGGTTATTAACCGTTTCCTATCAACTTTTAACACTACAGTACTGTAGTAGGAAAATGTTGCATTTTGGGTAGCTAAAAGTATTACTTGCTACCATTAATTTAAAATACTGCATATGTATATATTTCATACTTTTTGCATGTTCATCCTGTTTAAGTGTTTTTCAAAATTGTATCTCTTCACAGAGAAAAAGTTGGCAACAAGGAGGTGAGTGTGGCTGTCACTCCAAACGGATATGCTGATGCACCATGCAGTGGTTATTTTGTCATGCCAGAAGAGCGCTCCATGAAGTTTGGCAATTTTCTGAATATAATGGAAAATCCCAGTATCCAACCAGGGGTATGAATGTTTAAGTTATAATTATTTGTTTTCTTGGTGAACTTCATAGACAAGTAACATTAAAGAATCTAAGTGACTTACTACCAACTGAGTACTGTAACAAGTGACAATTATTTAATTTATTTTATTTCAGATCTAATGCATTTTAAGATTATGTTTACTGTATAGTTAGGTAAGGCATCTCTATTTTCAGTAGTACTCGGAACTTAACAGCTATTTTTGAGTCATATTCATTACTTATGTTATCCTTTATCCAAATAATACTCCACATAATAATCACTAAATAGGCATGTATACAGATAGCATTGTGGTACACCTAACAAATGGCAGTGCTCTCACTAATTAGTTATGTCCTTTTGAACAACCATGATGAATAATTCATTGATATATAGTTTCACATACTTTATTAGATATCCCTGTTAGGAGTGAATACAGTATGCTTGTGTCCGTTTGTTAGGTGTCTCAGTCATAGGGTGATACCATGGTTTGTTTGCCTCTGTTTCTAAACAGTATCCTGAGAATACTTTTTTAGGATTAATTTCAAACATAAAGTATTAATGTATCATAATACAGAGTTTAATATTGAGATTGAGTAGTGTAGGCGTCTAGTACTCATTTATAAATGAGCAGAACTTTGTCAAACTTACAAATATTTTCTAGTATTAGATGCATTTCTGGATAGTTTTACGTGTAATTAAAGGCACTTGGAGTTTTCTGAGGCCAGACCACCATGGTGGGGACCTTCCCTTGGGTACTTTAAGGAACTTTTGGCCCCTCTTTATAGAGCCATGGTTGGGGGTGAACATTTCTGTTGGTTGTGGCACACTGGGGGGTGTTGACCAAGGGTGTTGGCTACTCATGATTTGTGCCAGCAGCCCTTTCACAGTTCACTACTTTTTGGAGTAGCAAAATAAATCCTCTTAGGAAGGTACTGTTCTTAAATTGAAAAATAGATTTTTGCAGTTTTAGCATTTTAACACTTCATTACAGGTATTTTATGTGCAGAAACAAAACTCCAACTTTACTATGGAGTTTCCAGAAATTATTTGTGATGCAGCCCCTGATATTCCATGGTTTACTGAAGCTCTTGGACGCAATTCCTGATGCAGTTAATTTTTGGATGGGTGACCAGCGGGCCGTTTCATCAAGTGAGGATTGATTATTACTTTATAGTTGCCAGTTATCTTTTCCATCCATATACTGTATTTGTATATACCGTACCTGCAAAACCTTTTGAATAGATGGTTGCAAAAGATGGTTGTTTACATCTTGAAAACATAGATTAATAAAGAATTCGCACCATCATTTTACTAACATTTCTTTGTGTTTAACAAATGAACTCAAATTCTTTTAAAGCATTTTCTGGGAGAGCCCTTTGGTGGCTTTCTGAAGCGCTCTCACTGAGATGGCTCTGACTACTGATCACGTCAGTTGCAGGAGCCTTGTTTGGCCTTCTGGAGACCAGAGCCAGAGCCTGGCCTTCTCACAGAGATGCAGGAAACGGAACAATTATCATCATCCTCGCCAGGAAAGCATGCAGAAAATCAGGAAAGCTTTACAGACATCCGCAAGGTTCATAGAAAACAAAGCATTGAAGCAGCCAAATGACTGCAAATGATTTATTACAAACAATTGGTTCACTCAAAACTTGCTTGAAGCTGTTAGTTCAATTGTTCAAACAACTGGTTTGCTCGAAACTAGCTTGAAGCTGTTAGTACCGATGGCCACCAGGCACCCTGGAAACCCCGGCCCACAGCCAACTTCAAGGTCAGTCATGTCACTGTTGTGGTTGATACCAGTACCATGCTCCTCAGGTCACTGTCTTTTGCAGCAGGTCCCACTACTTAGCTAAGTGCCAGCCATTCTTCAGAATTTGTCCAGTAGGGGTCATTTAATTGTTCTCATTCTCTTATTTTAGTATTTGCTTCACATGTGTGTGTTTACTTCCTGATAATCTTGCATTAACCTGGCAATTTCTTGGGGAGACCCCTGTGGCTTCTTAAAGCTATCATTGATAGTGTATCATCTATTAAGTCACATGAGCTATGAAGTTCTATTGGCTTATATGTCCCCCTCAATGGAGGCGGAGGGAGCAGGGACATTTATTTATTTATGCCAAAACAGAGGAAGGCACCCAAAAAGTCAGCAAGACTAAACCACTGATGGCTTGAGTCGAGACCACAGCCTCGAGAACTGCAGCAAGAACTCCCTAAGTAATGTAAACAAATGACTGAAATCTCTTGAAACTGGCACCAGCTTGTTTGCACCACCTCCCCAACTCATTTGGGGAAAGGAACCCTGCAAGCATGGGTAAGCAAGTACAAACACTCACATGCCCCTTGGGTTCTGAGAGAATGTGCACCTGTGCTCAAAATTCCACTTCAACTGATATTCCAGACATCTTTGTGTACAGGATTCTTACCAGATAGTATGGAAAAAGGTAATCATAATTCCAATCTTCAAAAATAGTAGTAGTGAAGACCCTCTAAATTATAAGCTCGTATCATTAACAATTGTGGTAGTAAAAACACTAGAAAAAATAATTAAAGCCAAATGGGTAGAATTCCTGGAGAGAAATTATATAATAACAGTAAGGTTTTTAAGAAAAAAGATTCTGCTTAACAAATCTACTTAAGTTTTTATGATTGAGCTGTAGAGATTGTAGAGAATAGAGATGGTTGGGTTGACTGTTTATCTGGATAAAAAAAAATCACTGAAAGAACTCTCAACAACGTAAACAAACGATTGAAAGGTCATGAAACTAGCGCAAGCTCGTCCACCCCACCTTCCCACCCCCTTTCCTCGGTTGAGGGAAAGAGGGAGGAACACTGGGTCAGCCAGCTGCTACACCCTCAGTTCTATGATAAAAAAACCACCCCTGACTCCCTGGAGTAGGGAGGGTGTCAAGGAGTTACTGGGACTCGCCCAAAAATAGCATTTCATTATATTCAATGCTGGTTTTCTGGGGAGAGCCCCCTTGTGGCGTCCCTGAAACTACCTACCCATGAAAAAGGAAAACAAGGGGACTTACCAGGGAGGGAGGAGCACCGCAGGTATTACACCGAAGAATCTACGGGTTGCGACACACAACCTAAGGCCACTCAAGACCGACGAATACCAGGAACATTCATGGCTGCCAGAACCCTGTTTGACCACCAAAATCCCCACACCCGAATATCGACTCAAGACATATTGCCACACATGGCCTAGACAGTGGCAAACTTACGAATGTCATGGCACGAGGGTAGACCGCAGGCTGGCTAGAATTATTAACTCTGTGGATGACCCGAGAAACATGAGTCCTGGAACAGGGAACCAAGGAAACCAGAATAACCCACAATGAGTCCACTGAAGCAGAAGCGGTGGCACGAAGGTAGTGGCGAAGAGCCACCACCAGACATAGAATTATAAATTATAGACCTGTATTTAGGAAATTGCCCCTTTTTTCCCAGAAACAACCTCCTCATCTGCCCCAACACACCCTTCCTATCTTTCCCTATACATCTTTCTAGTCTCCAACCATATACACCCTCCTAGTAATGTAAGTTGAGGGAAGCTACCAAGGTGCAACCCAGGAAGGGTCATTTCATTTCACTTGATACTCTATTTTTTTAAGTTCAGTAGTTATTTTGTCATTTAAGCTAGAGTATTTCAGTCTGCTTGAGAAGATGAATTTTGATTCATTGTCAAATAATGTTCACTTGAGGTGTTGATATACTGTATTGACATTATTTGTTTGTGATGTTTCAGTATTGTATTTAAAAGTAATTTTTCTCCACAGTGCACAAAGACCACTATGAAAATATTTACTGCGTGATATCAGGTTACAAGGACTTCATCCTCCTCCCACCTACGGACTTACCATGGATTCCCTACAAAAGCTATCCAGCAGCCAGTTATAAGGAAGTCACTGCTGGAAACTTTGATATCCAAGAGAACACAAACACGGGATCTGTGCCCTGGATTTGTATTGATCCTCTGAAACCAGACCTAAAAAAATATCCACAGTATAGACTTGCCAGTCCTGTACATTGTAGAGTACAAGCTGGAGATGCCCTTTATCTCCCCTCACTTTGGTATCATCATGTTCGACAGTCCCATGCTTGTATTGCTGTTAATTATTGGTATGATATGGAATTTGATATTAAATATAACTACTATAAATTAGTTCAGAATCTTTCATGGGTGACAGAGCCTGAATAAAAATGCATTTTTTCAAATTTACATTTATTTGAAAAACTTTAGATAATGCCAAAAACCTATCATTGAATGTAATGAAACGCTTCTTTCTGGACGAACCCCGGTGGCTGAAGCTATCTTGTTGAAATTGCTCCGTGCAATTGGGTTACATCATATGCAGGATTTCAGTTTGGCCTACCAGGGACCAGAGCCAAAACATGGCCTTCCCCCTCACAGAAGCACAGAGCAAGTGACAATTTGTCACCACACAGGGAAAGCATCCAGACAGTCAGTAAAGTTCTACAGATAACTGAAGGTTTAACAAACACCAGAGCCTTGAAAAGGCCAAACAACTCTGCAAATGATTCACACTAAGAAGTGAAACATTCAAGTAATAGTTATCAAAGAAGGCATCACGTCGGGAAGACTATGTAACACCACCTGTGTTGCAAGATATTCAGAAGGTGCTAAATATCACTAAATAAGCCAATATGAGAACAGGAGAACATAAAGCAAACAATATTAAAGGTATCGGACTCACTAAGGATGCTTTATAACAAGACACAACCGATCCCTAGAGACTTTAGGAAAGCAAGACACCCAAATGTCCCAAAAATCATGGCAATCTATATGGAAGTGTACAACTGTAAGTGGGGACAATGCAGTTTGGGCCTATTTGACTCATGGTTATTAAGTGATGACTCATGTAATTGAGTGGCCATGAGTCAAGTAGGCATGATCAATACGTAACCTATCCAAAACCGTTTCCCATCACTTATTACAGTGGCAGGAGGAAGGCCAAGGGGAAATGGCATATTTAAGAGCACATAGTTTATTATCTGTACAGTAATGCCAATCCAATGGTAGAAGACTGCATTATGAATGACTGGGTAGAAATCCAAAGAGGGTATCCCTTTCTATACTTCCAGAGGCTTTAGGGCACTGCGAGAGTCAACCACAATGACAAAGGAGCATTGATGTGGGGAAACAGCTGATGAACATACAAAATAGCATAAAATTCTGCCATGAAGATGCTAGTCTTCAAAGGTAGATAGCACATATAGGTCCAATCAGGGAAAAAACAACTTAGTAGCTGACACGGTGGGCAAACTTAGACCCATCACTGAACAGAGCAATGAAGTTAGAGCGAGAGGAAAAATGTTGTAGGAAAAGGTTTTCAATACAGTAGCAAAGCATAACCCGCCAAACAAATGTCGAAAAATTGCTAGAACGTTTAAACAGGTTGTAACAACTATCTAACACAAAACTTTATAACAAGATATAACATCTTAGTAACAAGTTGTAATCAGGTAATAATAGGGACCGTTACAGTGCATGTTTGCAGAGAAGCCTGCTCCATATAGACTAGGGACCTTCACTGTCAGGTCAAGGACTTTGCCCCCTCCATGAGGGCAAAACAGGAACATAAGAGGTATTGTTAATGCAAACTGAAAGAAAGGCCTGTAAATGAGCCACCCTAGCAGGAAGAGAAACGCAGTGTGAGGGAGCAGCGCCCTCCTAAAGAGCAGTGTTTCAGCCTACAAGCTCTGGGCAGGGGATGACCAAAAGGCAACAGAGCTAAGGTATAGCTTGGTATGATGCAGAACATCATATGTACTGTATATGATGGCAAAGGGTCGATGGAGAGACAAGGAATAGGCAGGGTTTATCTTGAGATGATTTGATGATTTTATCTTGAGATGATTTCGGGGCTTTAGTGTTCCCGCGGCCCAGTCCTCGACCAGGCCTCCACCCCCAGGAAGCAGCCCGTGACAGCTGACTAAC
Source organism: Procambarus clarkii (assembly GCF_040958095.1). Taxonomy (NCBI): domain Eukaryota; kingdom Metazoa; phylum Arthropoda; class Malacostraca; order Decapoda; family Cambaridae; genus Procambarus; species Procambarus clarkii. Next base: position 8,999,726 of record NC_091193.1, read on the forward strand.
TCCCAGGTACCTATTTACTGCTAGGTAACAGGGGCATTCAGGGTGAAAGAAACTTTGCCCATTTGTTTTGCCTCGTGCGGGAATCGAACCCGCGCCACAGAATTACGAGTCCTGCGCGCTATCCACCAGGCTACGAGGCCACCATAATCTTGTTTCAACAGGACAAGAGAGGAGCGCAAATAGAGGAGGGAGCACTATCAGCTTCCCAGAAAGTATGGACAAGACCTTAAGCAAGCTTAGGGCCTCAACTTGAGTACTCAACTTGAAGGTGAGCAGTATGGAGTGCCGAAGATAAACAGGTGTCAAAGATCAGCCCCTAAGAGTTTGGCAGTATCTTGGTACGCAAGGGAATCATCACAGGGTGACAACTGGGAACGAGGAATGACATGCCTCTAAAAATCATTGCACATGTGTTAGACATGGAGAAATTTAAGCCATGATTTGTGGCCTAGGATGACACATTATTAATTGTAAGTTGGAGCTGTCATTGAAGGTAAGAGGGTTTGTCACTATGGCAGCAAAGAGGTGACAGCATCAACATAAAGGGCTTCCTTTATTACCCCCCCCTTCCTCCTTTTTACCAGGGAGGAAGAGAGGAAGGGAGACCATTCAGGGCAACCAGAAATAGATTTTTTAATATTGAACAAAGACCATTCATGGCTGTCACCCAATTGTAACCCTCCAGTGTTCTGTAAAGGTTCATTGACTTTCTGAATGCTTTCTTGGTGTGGTGGTGAATTGTCACTTGCTCTCTGTGCTTCTGTGAAGAAGACCAGGTTTTGGCAGTGGTCCCCAGTAGGCCAAAGAAAATTGTCATGGCTAATGTGACCCAATTGCACGGAGCAATCTCGGTGAGCTTTTTAACGGGAGTCCCTTCAGATTTTTTTTTTTTTTTTTTTTTTGCTAACATAAAACCCAGTACATCCTCACCATGAACATCTGAGTTACCATACAATTTGTGGTTATCTTGAGAGGTTATCTTGAGAAGATTTCGGGGCTTAGTGTCCCCGCGGCCCGGTCCTCGACCAGGCCTCTACATCCAGGAAGCAGTCCGTAGCAGTTGTCTAACTCCCAGGTACCTATTTACTACTAGGTAACAGGGGCATCAGGGTGAAAGAAACATTTTGCCCATTTGTCTCCGCCTCTACCCGGGAGGCAGAGACAAACTGGGACAAACAAACTGTGGGCATTACTAAAATAATGGTGAGTTATTTGTAATGTTTTTGCAATTTTCCATTTAAAGTACAGTATCGAAAGAGTTTGGTATGTCCTCTTTCTACTAATTTACAGTAAAGATATACTGTATATCTACAGATATAATGTATATATCTATATACAGATATCCTTTGTATCTACAGATATACTGTGTATCTATATATTGTATCTGTAGATATACAGTATATCTATATCTACAGATATACAGTAGATTGTTTTTAAAGTCAAAATAAATATAGTTTGTGAAAAAAACATTATAAAATAAAAAATACTTGTCAACATACTGCATCTTTAAATTCTAATTATGAAATATTCTGTATGTAATTTATAGAAAAACCAAAGTACTGTAAGTTCATATTAAAACAATTATAAATATAAATTAAAAATTGATCATTAAGCGTGTGTTAATTTTCTCATCATAAAATATAGTCACACAGCCTATAATGGGTGACAAAATATAATTTTTATATTGATGTTTTCACCAAGCATTAGGTTTGGATTATTTGTGTTTTGTAAATGATATCATGTTTCCTTGAGTTAAAAATTGTGTTTACTTGTAATGCCACCAATAAGCATGATAACACAGTAATTACCTAAGTGTAATTACAGGATGAGAGCTATGCTCGTGGTGTCCCGTCTTCCCAGCACTCTTTGTCATATAACGCTTTGAAACTACTGATGGTCTTGGCCTTCACCACCTTCTCACTTAACTTGTTCCAACCGTCTACCACTCTGTTTGCGAAAGTGAATTTTCTTATATTTCTTCAGCATCTGTGTTTAGCTAGTTTAAATCTATGACCTCTTGTTCTTGAAGCTCCAGGTCTCAGGAAATCTTCCCTATCGATTTTATCAATTCCTGTTACTATTTTGTACGTGGTGATCATATCACCTCTTTTTCTTCCGTCTTCTAGTTTTGGCATATTTAATGCCTCTAACCTCTCCTTGTAGCTCTTGCCCTTCAGTTCTGGGAGCCACTTTAGTGTCACATTTTTACAAACACATTTTTACAAACAATGATGAATTGATTAGGGAACCGATTGATTACAAATAACCATTAGTCGAATACCAAATGTCAGTTGTTTAATTTAGAAACTACTTGTTGATCTCGAACCCATTGATGATGTGATGATGTGTACTGAATTTTGTAACTAACTCAAGATTGTAACTTGCTTAGTTAATGAATTGTGAAGTTCAGTCCTTGAGCCCATTATGTACTTCTGTAACCCTTTCCACCACTGCCCACAATATGGGTATGGGGTGCATAATAAATGAACTAAACTAAAAACCAATATAATTGAAGTTCAAACATGCATGGTGTCAAGATTCTAGGTAGTCTAGCCAGAAGAAATTAGGTGGGACAAGCATGGATATAATGAAGCTAAAGAGGTAAATATTTGAAGAAGTCTCAGATAAGCGAGTTTCCCCCCTTCCCCCCACAAAGATGGGCTCCTTCAGCTGGTAGGCAGACATGGAACTGCCCACCGAAGCTGTAAATGCCCAAAACTGCTAAACTTTAATTTAAAGTTCAGCTTGAAAAAATTTTTGAAGACAAATTGGGGGACTTCTTTTAAGCATGCTGGCTTACTGTCCTAGTCGAGGCCACTAGTGTGTTAGTGGCCTTCAGGCAAATCCCGCAAAATAGGACTGAAAACATGAGATGCTTTTTCATCCATAGTTATAAACACATGAAACTGCCAACCTGCTGAAGCCGTAAATGTCAAAATGCTATTAAATTTCAAAAAACAGATGGGCAGAATAATTAGAACAGAGGGACCATTGACAAGCCGCTTGCTTCCTGGCCAGTAGAGAGAGAGAGTGGTAGTACACGGGTTCGTTCCCGACGGTCCGTCTAATTACCGCAAGCTACCACAAGCTACACAAGCTTCACTAAGCTTCCTGGCAATACGTTAGTAATGAATAAATATGATATATTTACTCATTATAATGTTGGTGCTGAATGTACAACACGAAAAAACATAATTTTAATCTGAAAAAGTATCTTTTTATAAAGAAATTAGACGAAAATAAAGAGCTGGTGATGCCAAATCAAGTTGACGATCCAAGCATCAGGTTAGGTTAGCTTAGGTTAGGTCAACCTAACCTAACATACCATATTTATTCATTACTAACATATTGCCAGGAAGCTTTGGGTAGCTTGCGATAATTAGACGGACCCGTTCCCGACTCACAATCGGGAATTCCGGATTCGAATCTCTGGTGGGACAGAAATGGTGGGCGCGTTTCCTGTCACCTAATGCACCTGATCACCTAGAAGTAAGTAAATAAGCACCTAGGAGTTAGCTTGTTGAAGGGGCCAGCAATTCGACCCTTGGGGGGGCCTTGATATAACTGACCCTCTCATGTATATATGTTAGATGTTATATAATAACACCGGGAAGCAAAAATTCCAGAGCTAAGTCATCTCTCGTATCAGAAACGGTTGAAGGCCACTGGGCTAACAATACTGCAAACCAGGACGGACATCATTGAAATTATTAAAACACTAAACAATTTGGTGGATGTTGATCAAGAAAATTTCTTCAAAAGGTCAAATGTAACACAAACCAGGAGCAACGGTTTCAAGCTAGACAAGCCACAATGTAGAACCGAGAACAAGAGAGGCTTTTTTTACCTATAGGGTTGTAAACCCATGGAACCGCCTACCCGCCGAAGCCGTAAATGCCAAAACTGTTAAATTTTAAAGTACAACTGGAAACGATCAAGCCAAGCTTCGACAAGCCGCTGGCTTCCTGTCCTCGTCGAAGCCACTAGTATTAGTGGCCTCAGGTAAATATACATTAGGTGCTTATCTCCCGACACAATTATTTATTTTATTATTATTATTATTATTGAATTCAGTTCAATGTTTATTCCAAAGAATATGTGTACAAAGAACATACAGTACGAATAATGTACAATTGTAGGGACAGGCGTTACACAATTTATGAAGCCACTATTACGCAAAGCGCTTTGGGTAATTATTATAATATTTATTATGAGATTTGCATAATTTCTGATACATAAATATCATTGATATATATTAAGTATAAAATTTAAATTTAACTTTTTAAGAGAAAGTGCCAACTAAAGAATTCTATTTCTTTCTTTATTATGCACTCCACTAAAGAAGAGAGCAAAGAGTACACTCGGGGGTGCTGAGAATGTTACACACAAGGATTGCGGGGATATTATAATTATTAGGATACAAGGATATTATAAGGAGTATAAAATAATTTCTCAATTAGCCAAGAGGCTACTTGACGCGGTCCGTCTGAAGTGTTAAGGATCACTGTTCTAATGTTACACTCTTTCCTTTACTTCTAATCTAAAGTTTATGTATAAATATATATTATATCTATAATGATATAAATGTAAGCAAATTTTAATTTTAGTGTTTTGTAATTACTAGATATGTGGAAAGATACATAACATTCTTAGTATAAACGTTTACGAACAGTTAGTTTGTTTACGTGAGTGAGACGACCGACGCGCGCGAAGCCCCGAGCTTACATACTACGGATATTTCTGTGACAGCGATGTAAGTTATCACAGACACTGTCTCCCTCTTATTAACCTTGAACGTATTACATAATATCTGACTGTCATAATGATTGTGTACATACAAAAAATTGGTGGAGGGTAGTAGTGGTAGCCACTACTCCCAGTAGGGGCTGGTCATGCCTCCACCACCACGCCTTTAACTCACAACTGACCTAAATTAACCTTTTCTTAACTGTAACATAGCTGACGTTTTCCTTTACCCAACCACATAATTCATCCAGGATAGAGTGGCTAGCAAGGCGAAGCAAGTTGGAGTTGTGGTGACTTCCTACAGTTGGTCAGATTTTGAGTTTGAATAATTCATGTCGGGGACAAGCAGCCTGTGTATATATGTATATGTATATACACTTTAGGCTTGTATCGAAGGCCATTCAAAGGGGACACAACTGATCCTACCCAGGATTCAACCCCACAACAGTTGCCTAACTCCTGGCTACCTATTTAGTGCTAGGTAAACAGAGGAATTTGGTGAAAGGAAATGTGCCCAACCATTTCTGTCCTGCAGAGTATTAGACCCTGGGGTTCTCGATTGTGAGTCAGAAGATAACCAAGCAGTAATACTGAGACCCTGAATATTCATTTCAGTCATAGATAATGTAATGTACAATTATGTTACATTGTTGGGTAGATTAGATACAGTGTTTAGTGAGTTTCATCTATATTTAGTAGTCCTGGATACAGCAGTGTCATAGACATTGAGATGGAGCTTGGAGCAGAGCTGAGTGAGGCCGGAGTCGCGGAGCTCTTTGTGGGAAAGCGTTGTAGCTGGATGTGGTCCTAATCTGCTGTCTGTTCTGTGTTGAAGCTGTAGTGTCTTGGGGTCGATTAGAACTGCCTATGCTGAGTGCTACATTCTTGACTGGAAATTGTACTGTTGTCTATTCTCATATCACTTCCTTACATTTGGTTACTACCCCTCACCTTTCTCTACTAGGATAGGAGGATGTGAGAACTGTTACCTGTAATTAGGGATAGGATTATAGCTTGTGTAGATAGTGCTAATTAGTTTCAGATAATGAGATAATGGAGCGAGTATAAGGATTACTTGCTACAGTATAATACTATACTATATAACATTATACTTGTTGTGACATCCAGTGAATGATAAATACTTTTATCAGTTGAGTTCTGTATTCTGTATAAGCCCTTGGGCTTGGCACACACTCTTAATAATTACAATACTTGTATTAAGTCTATTTTACTTTGGTTAGGGCAGCTTAGTAGAGATTTTGTTGAGTTATTTCCAAACAAAGTTACAGTATAAACAAATTAAAGAAAGGATAAAACATTTATTTGCGACATTCTGTCACTGAAGTGTTCTTGCATGCTATGCAAAAATTACTCTTTAATTACTGTATTCTGTATTTAATGATTCACTCTAATAAGGTGTAACATGTAACTTGGTTTGCAGCTACTGTATATATATAAATTAATGCCAAGAATAAAAGTCTTTGGTATATGTATCAAGAAATTGGGAATCTGCAGAAATAGCACTAAATTTTAATTATAAATATCTTGTTGTATATATTAATATGGCTAATTTAAAATTGATGTATATTACTAATTTAATAAAGGGTAAAGTTACCAATTAGTAGAAATGTAGTTACAGGGTATTGACATTTAAGGCAGACAAAGTAATACATACATATGTATGTACAGTATGTATGTTTCAGTGTTATTACATTTGTCAACACTCACAATAATTTGCAAATTTCATGTGTGTTGGAATGCTGGCATCAAAGGATTCAGAACACCAGGGCCAGGTACCACAGTGTTTTGTGGCCGTTATTTCTAGAAACCATTGAGCATTAAAATCATATGTTATCCATGTTACTGGACATGGTTGCAGGGTGTTAAGTTCATCTATTATGCACCCCATACTCATCTTGTGGGCAGTAGTGGGAAGGGTTACAGAGCCACATAATGGGCTCAGGGACTGAACCCCACAATTCATCTAGATAAGCAAGTTACAATCTTTATGGTTTATTTACAAAATTCAATACATATTGTCACATCATCAATGGGCTCGAGACTGGCCACAAGTACAGTTTCTAAATTAAGCAACTGACATATGTGGGGAGCTAATAATTACCTAAGTGTGTAATTACCTATCTAATTACACTATTACCTAGTGTCACCATTGATATGTTTGTCCTGCACACCGCCCCCCCCCCCATCCAGTGGGCAGTGGTGGATAGGTTAAAATCACTTAGTTACTACCTACAGTTAGCAAACTGGGGATATTTAGCTAAGATTTCTGGTGGCAGATAATTTTGAATGAAACATTTACACATCTCTGGAACATTGCAGGGTGGGCCAATACTTTTAAGTGATGTTTTTATATTGTTTGGTTGAATTTATTTGTTGCTCGTTCTCCTGCATCAGGACACCCATTTTTGGCAGCACATTCTTTGGGAACTATTGGAGATAGTTTCCAAAGCACAAGCAAATGCATAAACAAATGGCCCCTTAGAAATGTTTAAGGATGGCCAGCACTTAGCTTAGAAAGTTAAAGGACCTGCTGCTACCAATGCAACCCAGGAGCACTAGAATGCTGTTGAAGGCATCGCATGAGTGGCAGAACTGACTTGGGAGAGTTGGTTGAGGACTGGGGTTCTGGGCACCCTGGTGGCAGTTTAATGGTACCTGTGCTAAGTGTTCAAGTTAGTTTTGAGTGATTTGATAGTTTTGTTTGAATTGTTTGGGGTGTGGGTTTGGTGGGGTTTGCATCAGTTCTAGTGAACTTTGCAGCTGTCTGTAATGCTTTGCAGTCTTTCCGGATGCTTTCATGGTGGGTGGCAAAATGTTGCCTGTTTTCTGTGCTACTGTGAGGCAGTGGACCAAGTTCTACTTCTGGTCCCTGGTAGGCCAAGCAGAACTCCAACGACTGGTGTGACCTAATAGATAGGAGCAATTCCAGCAAGATAGCTTCAGAAACATTCCAAGGGGCCCCTTGTAATCATGTAAACATTGGATTTGCTACACCACCAAGATACACAGATCATACTCTTCTCAACAGCCAGTTGTGTAGTCAACACAACTGTCACCTTTTTTGGGGGGGGAGTAAAGAGGAAGGAGAGGCATAAGTGAAGGGAAGTATAGAAGTGGGAAATACAGTGAGAGGTATGAAAGCAGGCAGGCTGTCCGCCTTGCTGTCACAATGTGTGGGTGTTGGCAGCTAAGCTAAGCTGGCTCCCTCTTGTCAGGGAGCTGTGAGTGTGTGAGGGGTTCTTCACATGTGTTTCACCATATGTGGATGTCTATAGATGAATACTGTATGGCATTCATATATACACACTCCTACAGGTCCAATCTCTGGCCCACAGTACATTAGTACATTATTGTACTAATAATGTAATGTGACTTAGTACATTATTACAAATTACTAGTTACCACCCTGCAATTTTGTGGGACTGTATTGTTGATTGTTACTTTGTTTCTTTTTTGCCATTATGTCTGGTTTTTGTGTGTTCAGACACTTAGTGCTTTGCAATACAGTATTTCTACAGGCATATTTTGGCTAATATTGGAATAAATATTACATCTTAAGACTTTATTGTGGTGTCATTTTATAGATAAAAGTTTCTGTGAAGGTATTATTTAAATTTTTAATCCAATTTGAACACCAATAAATTACTTTTAAGCATGTTGATACTGGTAACTTTTATCCCAGAAAAAATAAATTGCTGTACAGGTATTCAGAGGAGTGCATGTCATAATAATTGAAAGCCTTATTTTCTGTTGTTGTAAGCTTTAGTATTGCATAAATAATTTATTGCTATTAATAATTACTTAAATATTTCACAGATTTGAAATGGCTTGTAGTATATTTAATCAAAAGCATATTGATGATGAAGAAACCATCCGCTATTGGCTGTTTCCCCATGATAAGGATGGCACTCCTATTATGGAGGAGACAAAACTAGAAGAACTTGCTGCCAAAGTGCTTGCTCATGTTGCTCAATATACCCATCAATATATCTGGAATAACCAATCATTTACTCTCAAAGTACGAAAGCAAGCCCCATGTGATGGTACCTCAGGTAAGCTACAGGTTTTAATATTTGTCATATTTTGTAAGTGAAGTTGGTGATTTTTTCTTGATTCTATGTCACACAGAAACAACACTAAATGAATTTTAGGGATGCTAAACTCATCATCAAATAAAACATAACATTATACTATAATTAATTGTACAAAATGGTGCCATCAAAGACTTAAATATCAGTGGATTGAATTGGGGAAATTTCAGTGTGTACTGTATTGCAGTATAACCTACCAGCATTTTAATATATAAATATAAATTGTGAAACCCTTGAACTGTTCTATGTCTAGCATCACCCCCAACTTTATCAGTTCACCTTTGTGCGTGTAATTGTTTACTTCTTACATGTGATTGTTTACCTTTGTACGTGTAATATTAGTTACCTTCATTATTAGTTACCTTCTTGGATGTATGGTTCTTGCTGGATTGTAGAGAATACACGATTGATGACTTCAGCAGTTTATTGAGGAAGGTAACAAGTTGTTTATCTGGCCTGCCGAGGTCCTACCTACTCTGAGGTCTGTGTGAATACTGACTTTTACCTTGTCCTATTTTCTTGGGGGGAAAGGGGGAGTCCCTTGTGGCTCCCAGAAGCTATATGCTGAGATGGTTTCCATATACCGTACTAGGTTACATCAGCCATAGAGTTCTATAGGCCTACTGGGGACTGGAGCCAGAATCCAGCCTCCACATAGAGGTGCAGGGAATGGTGATATTTATTTTTGCCACCTCACCAGGTAAGGCAACCAGATGTAATTGAAACTGAAGCCTCAGAACTGGCTGAGAAAACTTCCCAAACTATGTAAACAAACTACTGAATTCTCTCGGAACTTACGTGAGCGCGTTCGCCCCCATCTCCCACTCATTTGGTGGGGCTGAATCTCACTTGCTACCACCTGCTGGGACTTGAAATCCCAGTTATAGTGCTGATGTAGCAGTTACCTTGGTCATCGCTCTCCCTTACCGGAGATAGACTTACATGCTCAATGTTTATAGTGTGTTGGGGTCAACCTTCACAGCCCCCTTGAACCAAGCCATGTTGGCTTACATTTAGGTCAGGAGTAGCGATCCCAGTGCCTGGGTGTCCTGCTTGGTTTACCCTTCAGCCCCTGGAAACTTCCTGGGGGTTCAATGGTGTTATGGCCTGCTTAAGCCAGTAACCAGGTTCTTTCTGCAGTAATGTGCCTTAGAGCCTCTTCTGCTATGATCCCACCCCAAGTTAATGAAGAAGTTCTCAAGAATTGGCATTAGCAAGTAATTGTGCAAGGACTAAAGAGGGGTAAACAAGATGCAATAGCACCTGTACCAATATATTATCTATCGAAGTACAGTATAACTACACTTATGTACACAGTCTCTTTCACACAGGGCCCTTAATATATCTGCAATGTTCTTCAAATCCCGGTGAGTCCACTATCTTCAAGTATACGTCGTCCACGCTCAATGGTAATCACCGGCAAGTTCACCTTCCTCAACATGGGCCAGTCCACACATCGTATTGTCATGATATCAAAATACCCCACATCTGCTCTCCAGAAACACATTGGCAGAGGGCTTCAGCAACACGCTGACAGGGTCACTAATAATATGGCAGAGGGCTTCAGCAACACGTTGACAGGGTCACTAATAATCACTTCCAGGGGTCTCTAACACCCTGGCAGAAGTCTCTAGCAACACACTAGCAGCACTTCTCAGCAGACAGCCACTACTGTTGTCTTGTAACTCCTCATGGCCGAATCCCAGGTACATCAGTCCACACAATATCACTGCTGAAGTACAACAGTTAACACACTGTCTACTACCGACGGCGGCCACTTGTTCTCCCAGGAACAAGTCGGGAGTTCTGGACTGCCCAAGGTGAACTCCTTTCCACAGCACAGTAGACTTTTCACATCACCTCAGTAGACATGAGTCATTAGCCAGACATAAAATATACAGGGAGAACACAGGATGGCAGCCCTTCACCAGGAACTATGAAATGTACAGTAATTGGATTCACAATCTAGATGGCATTGATATCATTACTTCACTCACCAAAGGTCATCGCCATCAACCTCACCTAACTGAGGTATGAAACAGGAGCCTTTCACAGATGCCACACATCAGCCAACAGATGGTGTTGTCTTCGTCTCACTTAATGCCTTGGAATTGGAGTGCAGGTCCATAGATGGCATCGATATCACCACACCTCACTCCATAGAAAGCATTCACATCGTAACACGTGATCTAATAGAGATCCCTTCCCCTCCTCTGAACCCTATCTCACTTCATGCGAGCTTGAGGGTTCATCATCCATGCCATGCTGCCTGTTGGGTCATTGACACCTTTGACCCTGTGTCCTGTGGGGATTGTTCTCTCCATGTGGCTCTTCTTTCTGACTCCCTTGATGAGGTTAGGGGTCTATCAGGTAGTAATTGCTTTGTGTGTTTGTTTTGTTAGGTTGCAGCAGTCTAGATTGTGTCTGATGCCCGGGAGCTGCCCCATTTAGTGTTTAGGGTCCTGGAATTGGAGGTGTTGGTGAACTTCCCTTGGCCCTACTGCACTACCTCTTCCATCCCCCTTTGGGCATGGTTTGTCCTTCCTCTGATCCTTCCCCTCCCTTATTCAGTCCTGAAGTGTGTGAGGGTTTCGGGGTTGGGGCAGGACTTTGTTTGGGATGTGGCTCTGTCAGCTCTGAGGGTTGCCTCTTCTGAATCAGGCACAGAGGCAATTGGGCAGGCAAGTCCTGCCGAAGCTTCTGGGTTTTCCTATCAGCCAGCCGCGCCTTCCTTTAATGCCTCTCTCTTGGACTCTGCTTTTCTATCCCGACTTGATAATGGTCCAAGATGGACCGAAACATCATTGTTTCTTCATTTTCTGACGTGTGGTTTGGTTATCATGACTTGACAGCTGCACAAGCGTTTGTGCGGGATCCTGATCTTTGCCTGTGTCATTTTTCCCCAGCTGGGTTTTGCTTTGGCAGCTGTTTTCATTTATGCAGGGCAGTCTATTTTGCCAGTCACTATTGTTGGGTGTGGGCCCCATTAGCCCTTTGCCAGCTGCTGCATTGCAGGCTTCCTCTTCAGGCTTTTTGGAGTTTGGTTCCTTAGTGCCTTCGTCCGCCTGCCGTCGCCCAGTGTCTTCACTGGCACCTCGGCCCTGGGTTGGGGGTTTTGTGACGAGCTCACCAGGCTGGCAGGGTCGTTGTCTCCTCTCCTTTGTCAGGTGCTCAAAATGGTGCCAGGAATTTGCTGCCGTGTAGCATGTGTTGTTGAGGATCGGGATTTTCCCAGGCTTCATGCTTCGGCTTCATTTGTGCTGGTCTGTCATGGTTCATTGTATCAACCATGGCGGTTCACGTTGGCCCTTGGCTGTTTGGTACTGGATGCTTCGAGTAGCTCATCTATTGAGCTTTTGAGGTTTGACTCTTCATGCATATCATGTGCAGAGAGTGTCCAATGTCCTCATGGACAGTCTGTCCTGGTTCTTTCCTATTTCCATGGAGTGTTCAGTTGGTGCCGTCCTTTTCCTGAGGCTTTGCAAGACATTGAGGCTCCCAGATGTGGACCTCTTTGTGTTGGTGTGGAATCAGCGCCTTCCTTTGTAAGCAGCTCCATTCCCTGATCGTGAGAACTTCGTGGTGGATGCCTTTCACGTGGACTGCTCAAGATAGGAAACCCTGTACCTGTCTCCCTCGGTCCAACTGTTGCTTCGGGTCCTGGCCAGATTGGAAGTCCTGCCACAGGAGAGTGATCCGTGTGACTCCTTAGTGGCTGGGTCGGCTCAGTACAGTACAGTATTTTGCTGGTTCAGCCTTCTCCTTATCTTCATCGGGTCATCTTGGAGTGGGAGTTTTTGGGGGGGGTTGTATCGACAACTTTCCCTCGATTGGTTCCCACCTTTTCCAATCTTGAATTGGGATTCTCAGGATCTTCAGTTCTTCCTTGCTCTGTCCAGGTTGAACTAATGTGTTCCTTGGCCCTCCTTTCAGATGACCCCGTTGTTCCATGTCCATCTTGTCCCTGAGTTGGGGGCTTGTTTGCATCCCTGGACCTCCTGGATGTGTCCTGGCATGCTCCAATACATTCACTGTTCAGTTAAGGTTACACGTTCATTCAAGGTTCACTATTGATTTTGGCCTCTGGCTCATCACATTTTACGTGTTTGACTTGGGTCGTGGTGGCCCATCTTTGTCTTCTTGGTGTTTGGGTCCTGACCCACCCTGACAACTGGCTGGTGTTGGCTCCCAGCCAGTCAGCGTGTCTGCTGGCCAAGGTTCTGGTTCTTGCCCTTTCACTGTGTGCCCTTTGCCAGCTGCTGTGTTTCGGCATCTTCCAGGATTCTTCTGATATTGATTGGGGCTTTGTAACAAGCACTCGCCATGCTGGTCTGGGGCCATAGTTCCCTCGCTTTCATTGAGCTCACAATCCGGTGTGGGAGTTTGCTCGTGCCATGTGGTTTGCCCTGCTGAGGGTTTGGATCCCTCTGGGCTTCGTGCTCTGGCTCTTTTTAGACTGTCTTCCCATGGTATGTTGGCTCAACCAGGTGGGGAAGGGTTCTCTTCAGCCCCGTCTCTTGGAGTTGGATTCTAGATGTACAGTACATCAGTTCGTCTCCTGGTTTCCTGGGATTGGCTCTCCGTGACATTCACGACATGGAAGTGTTCAACGTCTTGGTCGTCGGTCTTCATGGTTCTGTCTCATCTCCATAGAGTGGACTGTCACTGCCAACTTCTTTCTTGGGTTTGCCAGGTGTTCAGGCACTGACATGGACCTCTTCACATCGGCCTGGTTATGGTGCCTTTCTTCAGAGGCACCATTCCCCACTTGGAAGACTCATCGTAGATACCTTTGGCTGGACTGGTCAAGATGGGGACTATCGTATCTTTTGTCCTGGTTGATCCTTCTGACTCCCTGATGGCTGGCTCATTTTTTCAGGCACTGTTTGTTTGGTGGGTGGGTTTTCCCATCATAGAACTGAGGTTGGAACAGCCAGCTGCTCCACCTTCACCCTCCCTCATTCCCCAAAGCGAGGTGAGAAGGTGGGTCAAACGATTTGGTGCTAGTTTTATAACTTTTTGATCATTTGTTTACATTGATGGGGGAGTTCTTCTACTCCCCAAGACCGGCCCAAGGCCAGGCTTGACTTGTGAGAGTTTGGTCCACTAGGCTGTTGCTTGGAGCGGCCCGCAGGCCCACATACCCACCACAGCCCGGTTGGTCCGGCACTCCTTGGAGGAATAAATCTAGTTTCCTCTAGAAAATTTTGGTGATTTTGAAGCATCGATATTTCCGTATAACCAGTGGTGGTCTATTTTGTCTCGCTGACTTTGTGGGTGCTTTGCTGGTGGTGGCAGACATGGCTAAAATTCACTTGACAATTTTGATCATAGTGCCACTGCTCTCTGTGCCTCTTTAGAGAATGGGCCAGGTTCTGACTCGTCCCCCGGTAGGCCTAAAAGAACTCTGTGACTGATGGCACCTTGTAATTTGGCACTGTATTATCATTGTAGCTTCAGGGAGCCACTGGGGCTTGCCCAGAAATTGGCATTTCATTACATTCAATGCTGTTTTTTTCTAGGTGTGCTTGGTCCTCACCTGGGTGGTGTGACTGTAGTTGGGGACCTGTTAGAAGACGAGTGGTTTATTGTTTTCCTCCTGCTCAACCTTACCCGAGACTTCTCGGGGCTAGTGTGTCGGTAAGTATATAAGAGCATTTAGTATAAAAGATATTCCAAGGTTAGTGTGTTGTTAAATAGAGTAGTGCTGGCAGTGTGAATAGACTTTAGACCTAGTGTATTGGTAAATAGACTAGAGTTTCTAATATGAAAATTGTTCATCTAACGCTGGCATGGCTAGTTTGTCCTGTATGTGGTAGTGTATAATTTAAGCTACTAAATAGCACCTGACAAATGGGCATGTCTACACTTCACTGTTTCTGGGCTGACCCTCATAAATAGCCACCTGAAGTTTGCTCCTGTGGCACTTCAGGACCCCCTCCAGGAACTGTCAGGCTTCCGAGACTTACTTGGTCACTTGGGAGCATGTACCAATATCTTGCTCGTCTGTGTGATTCAGTCTGGCAGTACTGAGGCTATGAAAGCCTCAGTATTGTTAGAGCCACCAAGGCTGGCGGCTGCAGCTGGTTCTCACAGCACAGCTGTGCAGGTCAGGGCCACAGCAACACTTATTGGCGATGAATAAAATAAGTAACTGTAATTATTTTGCATTAATATTGTCATAGATGATCCTGACTGTGATAAACTCAATGTATAACATTCAGATTTCAATGAACACAATGCTAGTTATGATGCTCACAGCGTGAGGTAGAGATTCAATGTGTGTGTGTGTGTTAAAAGAGAAATACTGTATATGTAGTAGATATAATGGAGAAAAATAGATCGTTTAGAAAGGCGGGGTTAAAGAGCTGACAGTTGGATTCTGCAGACACAAATAGTAAATACACACAGACTCCAGGAATTGTTTGTGTATGAAAATGACAACGACCTCATCGTCATGAAACGACCTCATGCTCCTTTACAATATAACTTTGTGGAAATGGACTCATATTCAGAATTTCGTGACAAGAATGTGAAAATAACAGCAGTTCTGTGGCTAGTCATAGCGCTGTGTGTAGTACTGTACTGTATACTGGAGGCATTTTCTTGCATCAGGTGATTGATGGCGTAGTCTGCTCATATCGTGTGGCTCCATGCTATGTTTTGATTCACTCACCACACCCATCTGAACTGCTTATTGCTCCATTATGGTGCATAAATATGTTGATAGATATATATGATGTGTGTATATGGTGTAATAACAGCAAAAACATAGTTATATTGTTCAAGTAATATATGTCATTAAATATAGGCACCTTAATTTTGAACATAGCAATATCTCACACATTTAATGATATAAATTACTCAAATTACACACTATTAATTAATATTACTGCAAAAAACTGTATACAAAAATAGTCAGAGACTTTTAAATATTGATGTAAAAATATTTTTAAGGCCACTCCTGGAACCCGTCAGGGCTGGAATATACCAGCTGGCGACCACGCTCTCAGATCGGGCTATTCATGCCCGTGCCACCTCTTGGGTGGCTTAATCTTTATCAATCAATCAATCTCTCGGATCCTCGGCATTGCCAGACTTCCTCGCCCCATCATAGCCAAAGCTATGACACATCCAATATATTTTGATTAATTTTCCAATGATCAGGGAACAGATGTTAACAATACTGTACAGTATTAGAATGGGAAAAAGTTTTGGGAGGAATACTTGTTCTGGGTGGGGAACCCCCCTTGTTGCTCTGTGAGTGTGTGAGTGAGTGAAAGAGATAGTGAATTGTTCTTGGTAAATCTCCAAGCTAAAAGCTATCCTCCCTTATCTCACCTGAAGCCTGACTTTAGAAACAATTATATGACGGGTGTAATATTTGTATCTATTACGAATAAATTACATTTCATTCTAAGTAACTGTCATGTAAGGAAGAGGATAAACCAGGAGCCAACTGTGTGCCACAACTCTCATATGGTCAGTTGACTTGATTTCACTCATATGGACATGTTGAGTGAACAAGTTGCAGGTGCAGTTCAGCCTAGGAATGAGTGATTGAGTGATAAGAAGGGCATTGCTAGCACGAGGCTGTTGATTGCCGAGTGCCTTGTGTTACGGCTGCCAACTTTTGGCTGCCCATGAAGTTGGAGTTCCTTGAGAATATTGGCCTTGTACATAATGGTAAGTCTACCAATATCTCGCTGGTGTTGAAGTTTCTGAAGTTCTGACCAGTCCAGTCATAACGGGTCAAGACTAGCGATGCGCCTTCCTGCACAGTTCTCCTCTTTGTCCCTCCCTCCCCCTTCATAACCCTCCCCAACGCGCCCTCTCTCCAGCCCTTCCCCTCTCCTCCCCCTCCCCTCTCTCCAACCCTTCCCCTCTCCTCCCCCTCCCCTCTCTCCGACCTTCCCCCTCCCCTCTCTCCGACCTTCCCCCTCCCCTCTCTCCAACCCTTCCCCTCTCCTCCCCCTCCCCTCTCTCCAACCTTTCCCCTCCCCCTTTATCCAACCCTCCCCCTCCCTCCTCCTTTCACCCTCCCCTCCTACTTCACTTCCTCTCTCACAGGTCGTTCTTGTCGCACAGTCTTCACGGTCAGCGACACCTTACAGACCTTAGGTGCACTCTCTCTTTCATCACCTTCTCTCTCTTCCTCATCTCTCTTTCCTCCTTATCTCTCTCTCCTCCTTATCTCTCTCTCGCTTCCTCCTCCAAATCTCTCTCTCTCTTCCTCCTCCTCATCTCTCTCTCTCTCTCTTCCTCCTCCTCATTTCTCTTCCTCCTCCTCATCTCTCTCTCTCTCTTCCTCCTCATTCTCTCTCTCTCTCTCTCTCTCTCTCTCTTCCTCCTCCTCATCTCTCTCTCTCTCTCTCTCTCTCTCTCTCTCTCTCTCTCTCTCTCTCTCTCTCTCTCTCTCTCTCTCTCTCTCCCTCCTCTCTCTCTCTCTCTCTCTCTCTCTCTCTCTCTCTCTCTCTCTCTCTCTCTCTCTCTCTCTCTCTCTCTCTCTCTCTCTCTCTCTCTCTCTCTCTCTCTCTCTCTTTCCTCCTCCTCCTCATATCTCTCTCTCTCTCTCTCTCTCTCTCTCTCTCTCTCTCTCTCTCTCTCTCTCTCTCTCTCTCTCTCTCTCTCTCTCTCTCTCTCTCTCTCTCTCTCTCTCTCTCTCACTCTTCCGTCTCAATCTTTCCTGCTGCACTCTTTCCCCCACGCATTCTGTCTTCCTCTCCCTTTCAATCTCTCCGTTCTTCCTGCTTACCATTTCAATCTCTTCTCCTTTTCTCCTTCCAGTCTCTATTCCCTTACACCTTTTGCACCCCTCGTCATCTCTCCTTCATTATCGTCTTCATGCACTCTCACTATATTTCCAGTTTCTCCTCTGTACCCCCCCCAAGCTCATTCCTCACCCCTTCACTCCTCTCAGCTCTTCCACCTTTCTCCCCGATTCCGTTCTCTTTCTTTTCCTACACCCTCTTTTTCACCAACACTATCTCTTCTGTCACTTTCTCCCACACTTTCTCAATATTGTCACATTTTCTTCCAATTTATTCTGGAGCATTCTCTTCCACGTTCCCTCCACATTCTCTTCCCCCCCCCCCACCTGCTCTCCCCCCCCCCCACCTGCTCTCTCTCCCCCCCACCTGTTCTCTCTCTCCCCCCCCCACCTGTTCTCCCCCACATTCACTTTCCTTACGGTGTTTCTCTCCCCATCCTTTGATTACCCTTTCTCCTATAGAATCTCTTACCCATAGTCCCACATGATTCACCCCCCCCCCTTACGCTCACACACTTATTCTTACCCGCTCTTGCTTTCCCTCGTATTCTAACACTTTCGACCCATTTGTTCTTCCCCGCCTTACCTTCCCCCACACACCTCCCCCCCACACACCCACCTTACCCCCCCCCACACCCACACCTTACCTCCCCCCCCCACACCCACCTTACCTCCCCCCCCACACCCACCTTACCTCCCCCCCACACCCACCTTACCTCCCCCCCTACACCCACCTTACCTCCCCCCCACACCCACACCTTACCTCCCCCCCACACACACACACCTTACCTCCCCCCCCACACCCACCTTACCTCCCCCCCCCACACCCACCTTACCTCCCCCCCCACACCCACCTTACCTCCCCCCCCACACCCACCTTACCTCCCCCCCCACACCCACCTTACCTCCCCCCCCACACCCACCTTACCTCCCCCCCCCACACCCACCTTACCTCCCCCCCCACACCCACCTTACCTCCCCCCCCACACCCACCTTACCTCCCCCCCCACACCCACCTTACCTCCCCCCCCCCCACACCCACCTTACCTCCCCCCCCACACCCACCTTACCTCCCACACAGAATTTTGTAATTTTAATTTTGCCCCGAGGAGGGAGTTAGGCTGTTCATCCTGTCACTTGTACCCAGACACGGCTGGGACTTGCTTAACTGTCTCAAGTGTGAACAGCTCATCAAACAAGGAGATGAACATTTGCCAACCTTTACAATTTACGTTATCTTGTGGGTGCAAAATTGGGGGGGGGGATCTTTTCCGAAGAGTGTCTATATTTGACTAATGGTGTTTTCGTCAGTTCTGTTCTCTCACCTATATTCTCTTCCGTGTACACTCATTCTCATCTCACGCCTTCCTCACTTTCTCCTTACCTTTGTCTCCTTCCTCACTTTCTCCTTGCCTTTGTTTTCCTTGCTCACTTTCTCCTTGCCTTTGTTCTCCTTGCTCCCTTTCTCCTTGCCTTTGTTTTCCTTGCTCCCTTTCTCCTTGCCTTTGTTCTCCTTGCTCCCTTTCTCCTTGCCTTTGTTTTCCTTGCTCCCTTTCTCCTTTCCTTTGTTCTCCTTGCTCCCTTTCTCCTTGCCTTTGTTTTCCTTGCTCCCTTTCTCCTTGCCTATGTCCTTCTTGCTCACTTTCTCCTTGCTCACTTCTTGCCAGTGTTCTTCTTGCGCACTTTTCCCTCTCACATTCCTCTAACCCAGTTATCCCTCTTTCACAGTCTCCTCACCTTCAACTTTCCCCTTGCTCCCCATCCCCCCCCGTCTATACAGTTGTAATGGTTTGGCGCTTTCTCCTGTTTATCCGTCCCTCCCTTCCCCCCTCCTCGGCCTCGTCCCTCAGCTTCCCTGGTCTCTCACCTCCTCAGCCCGCTCTCGCACAAGACAGCACATATATGGCTTATTGCTTGTAGTCACTATATCGTTTATTAATAAGTACATATGTGACATTCTAAGACATATTTTTTTCAAGGCACTAACTTTTCCTCTCAGTTTTATTAAACAATAAAGATTTTATACAAAGTTCGACAATATCCTGAGTTACTTTAAAATTGATTCAAATATTTTAGTTTTGTTTTATTATTTTTATAAAACTGTAATATCAATATAGGTACTATTCATACTATAGGATTGTAATATCAATATAGGTTCAGTACTAATTGTAATATCTCGACATACTAAGAAGGTTAGGTTAGCTAAGAAGGTTAGGTTAGGTTGTGGTTTTCTATTCAGCATTTCAAGGTAAACGCAAATATTCCCAATAAATTAGTATGTGTCATATGCACTTATTCATAAGCAAGATATTGACTATAAGCAAGTGCGAGAACGGGTTGACCTCCTCCAACCTCTTCCACAATGTCTAAAAAAAATGTCTCCCCCCCTCCCCCCCATTCTTTTCCTCCACATACATACATATTCCATATTCATTCAGCTTATTCTCTCCGTGTTTTCCCTCGTAGTCTCTATGTCACTCTTTCATCAACGTCTTCTCCATGCTGTCTTTCCCTTCACTCTCTCTCCCGCTCCCTCACTCACTCACTTCCATCTTCCCCAAGCTCTTTTTTATCACTTCACTGTATGCAGATTTTACACTGCACTAAAATTCTAAAATTGTGGGAAGGATTAAGACAGGAGGACAACATGAGGCTACAAGATGTCTTGGATAAACTGAAGGAATGGTCCAACAAATGGCTATTAGAGTTTAATCCATGCAAATGTAAAGTAATACACGGTACCATTTGGGAGATGAAATCTTTCAAGAATCAGGGAGAGAGAAAGACCTGCGGGTTGATATCACGTCAAACCTGACCAATGAAGCCACATCAAGAGGATAACATCAGCGGCATATGCCAGGTTGGTTAACATAAAAAACTGCCTTTACAGACTTGTATAAGGAATAATTTAGATCTTTATATACCACATATCAGAACAGTCCTGTAGTATGCAGCTCAGCATCGAGTCCGTTTAGTCAAGCACAAAACTAAACTGGAGAAGGTTCAACGGTATGCCACCAGATTAATACCCGAGCTGAGAAGTAAAAGCTAAGAGGAGAGACTACGGGAACTAAACGTCATGTTGCTGGAAGAAAGCAGAGTTAGGGGAGACATTCATACAAGATTCTCAGAGGAATTGATAGGGTAGCTAAAGAAAATATATTTAACACGGGCGGTACACACACAAGGGGACACGGGTAGAAACTGAGTGCACCTTTGAACCACAGAGCTTCTCTAGTGTCAATAAAGATGTTAATAATAATTAACCTCTTATTATTATAAGAGTAGTTAGCAAATGGAATGTATTAGGCAGTGATGTGGTGGAGGCTGACTCCATACACAGTTTCACATTTAGATATGATAGAGCCCAGTAGGCTCAGGAATATATACATCTGCTGATTGACAGTTGAGAGGCGGGACCAAAGAGCCGAAGCTGAACCCCCCGCAAGCACAACTAGATGAATTTCATTAGGCGAGTACTGTCCCCTCCCTCCACAACATATAAATGGATGCTGGCATTGAAGGTAAAAGTTGAGGGGGGTATTGGGGAGGGGGTAATGGGGGAGTGGGTGAGTGGGTCAAGTTTACTGGGTTAGTGGGGGACTGGGCCATGGTGAATTGTGGGGGGGTAGTGGGATATGGGGGGATAGGGAGGGGGGGGGGAGGAGAGGACGCAGTCACTTTCATTATCCGTCATATCCCTCCCAGCTTCCCCCCCCCCACACCTCCATCACACACCACCCGCTGTACTTGATGCGTTTTGTTGTATATCATGTATTGTTGTATATCATAGTATATCATGTATTATTGAATATCATGTATTGTATATCATAGTATATCGTGTGTTATTGAATATCATGTATTGCCTATTGTGATCGTTGATGATTCTGGTTCATTGTTTGTTTTTTTATGTTATTTTCTTTGTTGTATTATTTGTTTAGATCTATGCGGTTGCGTTTTCGATAATCTATTTGTTGTTATTCTAATCTGGTTACTGAAATTACCGTAACGTTAGTTTAGATTGTAAGGTTTGTATGTGAATGGTGCAGGGGAGGGGGTACATCGGCTGCTGCAGCTTGTATAATTGTCCTGATACACATCTTTGCACGTGCGTGTTGGGTGCACGTGCGTGTTGGGTGCACGTGCGTGTAGGGTGCACGTGCGAGTAGGGTGCACGTGCGTGTAGGGTGCACGTGCGTGTAGGGTGCACGTGCGTGTAGGGTGCACGTGCGTGTAGGGTGCACGTGCGTGTAGGGTGCGCGTGCGTGTAAGGTGCGCGTGCGTGTTGGGTGCACGTGCGTGTAGGGTGCACGTGCGTGTAGGGTGCACGTGCGTGTAGGGTGCACGTGCGTGATGGTTGGGTTGTCCTGGTGATGGGCACCATCGCCTCCTCTGCTCCTCGTCAAAACTTTCCTAAACTATTATTTGACAACCTAAATTTTTCTGAATTAAAATAAAAAAAAAAGTCCGGGTGCAATTAATGTAAATAGACGGGTGAAATATTTTGATCTTTCTTTCTGGTCAACATCGAGACGTTGGTGGATTGAGATTATTTTTGTTTAGGCATATTTAGCGTGTTTGAACATGTTGATGTTTACAGCAGCGATCTCTGGCTGCTCGGCTCCCTTCTTCAATCCTTTTTTTTTTTTTTTTTTTTTTTTTGAGATATATACAAGAGTTGTCACATTCTTGTACAGCCACTAGTACGCGTAGCGTTTCGGGCAGGTCCTTAATCCTATGGTCCCTGGAATACGATCCCCTGCCGCGAAGAATCGTTTTTTCATCCAAGTACACATTTTACTGTTGCGTTAAACAGAGGCTACAGTTAAGGAATTGCGCCCAGTAAATCCTCCCCGGCCAGGATACCAACCCATGACATAGCGCTCGCGGAACGCCAGGCGAGTGTCTTACCACTACACCACGGAGACTGACAATCCTGACCGCTTGTTTACATTCTTCCCTTCTCCACCTATTTAACTGTTCTGTATTTAAATGATAATTCCGAACCGGATTCTTAGACAATAACAATGATAATTAAAATTGATGTTTGTAGTTCGCCTCCACTACGTTAGTCCACTCATAGCGAGTTTGGTCTAAATTTTTACCAAAGAAATACTATCTTATATCTCTGATTCTTGGGCCTTGGGTGGCTTAGTCCGTCCTCTTTCCTCGGAGCCAACGTGACAAGAGCCACGGGACTGTTGCTGCCAAGACACCGCATTCCTGATGCACCTTGCAGCACTCGTCAGGCTTGAAAACAACCACCAGTCATTTAGAACGGTCAAAGTACATTTCTCTCTTGACTACTCTTGTTCGGTAGCGCCAGCGACGAAATACTGGCTTCATGTGTATGCATACAGAGAGGTGGGGGAGGGGGAGAATATATCGAGGACACACAAGTGTGTGTGTGTGTGTGTGTGTGTGTGTGTGTGTGTGTGTGTGTGTGTGTGTGTGTGTGTGTGTGTGTGTGTGTGTGTGTCCCTGATATACATGAGCGCGTAGCTCTCCCGCTTTCCTGGTGCTCGCGTCCTAACACTTTTGTTTCACGGCGGTAAGCCCAGTGCACATCACCACTCCACGTGGTGGTGAAAGTGCGCCTCGGTTAACGTAGACCTTATTTATTAACTGGTTATTTCTCTCTATAAAATGCTAGATGTTTGTGAATACACAATGGAGTGGGGTGAGAAGACAGGTGTCTAGGGAGGTGTGGAGTGACAACACAGGTGTCTCGGGAGGTGTGTGGAGCGAGAAGACACGTTTGTGAGAGGGAACAGTGGAAAGGGACATCGGAAGAGATGAAGAGGCACGTACTCTGTGGGTGTTTCCACCGAGAAGCCAAAAAGGGTACATACGTTTACACGGCGGCGTGCAGAGGCAGGTACCTGACAGGAATCCCGAAGATTAGGGGATAAGTGTTCTGTTCAAGACGGTACGGTACTGGGGGAAAGCGTGAAAAGCAGGTGTGAAGAAGAGTGAAAGGGCAGACAGGTGGCAAGCTGCGAGAAAGAGAACAGGTTCGAGGGTCGACTAAAGATAGACGGAGCTTTCACTTTTGTCGGGCGACCAATACGGAAAAGGCAAGTGGTGAAATCCTTGAAGGTGAGAAGGGCCAGAGTCCGGAGTTGAAATGGAAACGGAAGTCACTCCAGTTTAAGGAAATGGATGATTAATAAGAAAATTTGGTTGAGGTTATTTGGGGGGTTGATGATCGTTGTGGGTTGCAGACGATGATCGTGTTGGTGGTTGTAATTAAATGGCTAAAGTAATTGGTGTTGGTGATAGTAGTTGTGGTTGGTTGTGGAAACGGTGTGTAGTGGAAGCAGTTATAAAGGTATATGAGAGTAGACCTATTTAGGAAAGGCGGATAACAGAAGTGAGATCTATTGGTCCAAGACGTGGCTATCTACTAGCACAGGGTAAATACTAAATTAAGGTCTGCATAGATATCCGAGATGAAGATAGCAGAGGCGGCGGCTTGTCTTTGCGTTGGAAGGGAAATGTTTTGTAAATTAAGGTTGCACCAGTCTTCGTGCTTGTGTGTGTGTACTCCCCTAGTTGTGCTTGCAGGGGTTGAGCTCTGGCTCTTTGGTCCCGCCTCTCAACCGTCAATCAACTGGTGTACAGACTCCTGAACCTACTGGGCTGAATATGTACTCGCCTAGTTGTGCTTGCAGGGGGTTGAGCTCTAGGCTCTCTGGTCCCGCCTCTCAACCGTCAATCAACTGGTGGACAGGTTCCTGAGCCTACTGGGCTCTATCATATCTACACTTGAAACTGTGTATGGAGTCAGCCTCCACCTACATCACTGCCTAATGCATTCCATTTGTCATTGTGTGCGTGTGTGTGCGTGTGTGTGCGTGTGGTGAAAGATGAGGAGAGTATAGTTGTGGTGCGGTGGTAATAGAAGGAGCAGGATGGTGAGTGTGGAGGCCTTGGGTGCGAGGTGACGGGTCAAGTGCAGTGTGTCAGTAGCATGAAGTGCAGTGGGTTAGTGGGTGAGGACGTCTGTCTTCCCCCTCCCTCCCTTCCCTTCTCTTCCCACCTCCCATCTTTCTTTCTTCCTCAACACATGGTGACCCAACTTCCCCCCCCCCCTCTCATATAACACAAATGTATGTAGTTGTATAAATAGATCAGAATGTTATGCATCCTTGTGAGAGACTGGTAATTGTGGGATTGAATGTTTGCGTGTGTGTCTGTGTGTACACGCGCGCGTGTGTGTGTGTGTGTGTGTGTGTGTGTGTGTGTGGGAGGGTGGGTATGGGTGTCAAAAAGTTGATATATTTGAATCGTTAATATCGGTCGAATTTTACTTAGGTTAGGCCTATTTATGTTGTGTGATGTTGCGTAGTTAGTTTGGTTCAGATTATACTTAGTGGTCCCCCCAGGGAAGGTTTACTTGGTGTTGTTGCTAGGCTCACTCTGGTGTTGTTGCTTGGCTCACTCTGGTGTTGTTGCTTGGCTCACTCTGGTGTTGCTGCTTGGCTCACTCTGGTGTTGTTGCTAGGCTCACTCTGGTGTTGCTGCTAGGCTCACTCTGGTGTTGTTGCTTGGCTCACTCTGGTGTTGCTGCTTGGCTCACTCTGGTGTTGTTGCTAGGCTCACTCTGGTGTTGCTGCTAGGCTCACTCTGGTGTTGTTGCTTGGCTCACTCTGGTGTTGCTGCTAGGCTCACTCTGGTGTTGTTGCTTGGCTCACTCTGGTGTTGCTGCTTGGCTCACTATCTGATGTTTCTGTTTGGATCACTATCTGATGTTGCTGCTTGGATCACTGGTGTTGCTGCTTGGATCATTCTGGTGTTGCTGCTTGGCTCACTCTGGTGTTGTTGCTTGGCTCACTCTGGTGTTGCTGCTTGGCTCACTATCTGATGTTTCTGTTTGGATCACTATCTGATGTTGCTGCTTGGATCACTGGTGTTGCTGCTTGGATCATTCTGGTGTTGCTGCTTGGCTCACTCTGGTGTTGCTGCTTGGCTCACTATCTGATGTTTCTGTTTGGATCACTATCTGATGTTGCTGCTTGGATCACTGGTGTTGCTGCTTGGATCCTTCTGGTGTTGCTGCTTGGCTCACTCTGGTGTTGCCGCCTGGCTCATATTGCTGCCGAGAAAAAATTAGAAAGTCCCCATTTGCAAACAGTGGTAGACGGTTGGACCAAGTTAAGTGAGAAAGTTGTGAAGGCCAAAACTGTCAGTAGTTTAAAAGCGTCATACGACACAGTGGTGGGAAGACGGGACACCACGAGCGTAGCTCTCGGCCTGTAACTACACTTAGGTAATTACACACACACACACACACACACACACACACACACACACACACACACACACACACACACACACACACACACACACACACACACACACTCTCTCTCTTGTATATCACGTATGTCAGACCAATCCTGTAGTATGCAGCTCCAGCATGGAGTCCATATCTCGTCAGGCATAAAACAAAGTTGCAGAAGGTTCAGAGGTTTACCACCAGCCTAGTGCCCGAACCGAGGGGCATGAGCTATGAGGAGAGACTACGGGAAATTAAACCTCACGTCACAGGGAAACAGGGGGAAACGGGAGAGTTAGGGGGGGACATGATCACCATATACAATATTCTCAAAGGAATTGATCGGATAGACAAAGACAGTTCATTTAACACAAGGGGCACTCGCACTAGGGGACACAGGTGGAAATTGAGTGCCCAAATGAGCCATAAAGACATTAGAAAGAATTTTTTCTGTGTCAGAGTGGTTGACAAACGGAATGCATTAGGCAGTGATGTGGTGGAGGCTGACTCCATACACAGTTTCAAGTGTAGATATGATAGAGCCCAATAGGCTCAGGGAATCCTGTACACTTGTTGATTGACAGTTGAGAGGCGGGACCAATGCATTCCATTTTTTAGCTACTGACACTAAACTCTTGACACTGTGTACTCACCTAGTTGAGTACACAGTGTCAGGATTTTAGTGTGAGAGTCCCCGGTGTGTGTGTGTGTGTGTGTGTGTGTGTGTGTGTGTGTGTGTGGTGTGTGGTGTGTGTGTGTGTGTGTGTGTGTGTGTGTGTGTGTGTGTGTGTGTGTGTGCGCGCGCGCGCGCGCGCGCACACGTGTGTACGCGTGCGCGCGTGCGAGCGAGCGTGCGTGTACTCATAGGTGTGTTGGTGGGGAGAGGAAGAGAGTGGTGGTGGAGGGAGGTGGTGGCGGGGAGTGATACATGACCCACTAACACAGTGATCCTGACCTACATAACTTATGCAACAAGCTAGAGGTTGGCTGTGTAGGGTTTGTGTGCGTCTGTGTGCGTCCCGGCGCGCGCGTCCTTGCCCGTCCTCCCAGAATTTAGGGGGGTGAGATTCGAGTATAGACCGACGGAACTAAATATAAACTCACTGGTCGAAAGATGAAGTGAGGGGACGTGATCCAGACATGAAATTCTGAGGTCTTGACTGGAATATTGGCAGCGTGTTCACGATGAGGAGGTCATGGAGGTCAGATACGCTGATGAGCCACGTGGGTGTGAGGAGTTTGAAGTGGTAACATGGCTAACATCAGTGTAAGAGATGTTAGCATGTGGGGGGTCAAGTTGATAGTGAAATAATAATTGCCTCCATGTGTGCACGCACGCACGCACGCGCACAAAATCAAACAAGAAAGTCTTCCTTTTATGTTGGCGTGTGGCGTGGCGTCCCTGGGATATTCCCTTGTGTGGGCGCCTTCTCCGTTCCCGCGTGGCACCCCTGTGATGTTGGCGCCATAATGAGGGCACCGAGGCCGCGTGGAGGACGAAGGAGAAGTTGGCACTGGCAGACACATGTGGCAGCAGCGGCTGCAGGGAGCCCAGTGGCTGGTGGTGGCGGCAACTGCGCTTCTAGCCAAACAGCTTTCACCCGCAGCGGAACGAGATGTCTGAACTGCCTTTTATTTGGCATTTTGCGTGAGCGTTTGTCGTTTATTATCACCTTTGACTGGTAGCTCGCTTGTCCCAACTGGCAGATGATAGGATTAGACTTGAGAGGCGTTGTTGTGCCCGGAGTGATGTAGAGGGGCGGTGCTGAGGGTACTCTGTGCGTCGGGGGTTGTGATGAGCGGGCGAGGAAGAGCAGCACTGTGACCTCGAACCAGTAATGCAGGAGAGATAAGGCAGGGACAACCTGTCCCTCCTCCACCCACCTTTACTAGGGGGGAGAGGGGGGGGGGGGTTCCCTTAGTGTGAGCCACTCTTATTACGGCCTTACATTATCGTGACCTTCCCATGATGTGGCTGTTGTGACCTTGCTTTAGCATGTATTCCTTAGTATTACCGTCCTCTAATATGGCATTCTATTAAGTATATTATTCCTTTTCGTATAGTGTGGTGTGTCCCCTCTCCCCTCCCAATCATTCTTGCAGTCCTTCTTTTTCTTTAATTTACTGACAGCGTTCGAGTACGTGCTGAATGCGGCAGTAAATGGGTGAGATGCTGAGCTTGCTTGAACGCTGAAGCTTCGGCGACTAATCTGAGTATCTAGTGGGCCATTTTTTGGTTATCAGAACTGGCGCTGTGGGATGAACCAAACGTCGAGTAAAGGGGCCTATATGAATGCTCATTCATTTAGGTCCCTCAGGCTCTCACTCTCCAGTGTGACCAGGGAACATTGCCCCACACTGGTCATCATGCTATCACCTTGACCATACAGGAACACAGCCTACCTGACTGTCACATGTGTCAAGTGTGGAGTGGGACACGTCGCGCCAGGAGACACCATTTGTCATGGAAATGATGAAAGGCATATATTTAATACAGTGACGGTCACAGTGGATCGGCACGTACTAGTGGGGTGACAGGTGCTAGACGGTACTGGGCTCGTGGGTGGTAGTGGGTGATCGGGGCCTCTTGGTTGACGGGGCCCTCTTGGTTGACGGGGGCCCGTGGTTGACGGGGGCCCGTGGTTGACGGGGGCCCGTGGTTGACGGGGGCCCGTGGTTGACGGGGGCCCGTGGTTGACGGGGGCCCGTGGTTGACGGGGGCCCGTGGTTGACAGGGGGCCCGTAGGTTGACAGGGGGGCCCGAGGTTGACAGGGGGGCCCGAGGTTGACAGGGGGGCCCGAGGTTGACAGGGGGGCCCGAGGTTGACAGGGGGCCCGTGGTTGACAGGGGGGCCCGAGGTTGACAGGGGGGCCCGTGGTTGACAAGGGCCCGTGGTTGACAGAGGCCAACCGGAGAATGCCTCACACAGTTGACTTGTCTGGAGACAGTGTTAACAGGACGTCAGTTACTTGGAGTGTTAAACTCCCCAACACAACACCGTCCATCAGGCGAGGAGTCAGTTAAGGAGTACATATTTTTATAAGAGTACGCTGAGTTGTGGGAACATTGAAGGCTATCTCAATTATATTTCGTGAAATTAATGCATTACCAGTCACACTTTATCTGAATAAATTGCTTTAATTTTTGTATGTTCTACTGTATCAACATTATATATATATATATATATATATATATATATATATATATATATATATGTATATATATATATATATATAAAATTGCACGAGACAAAATATGTCAAATATAATGCAACCAAATTGTTTAAAAAACATAAATGTACAGAATCACAAAATGAAATATCAAAATCAATCTGTTCAAGTGCATTACCAAAGTGTACTTACCACTTGCCTCGCGAGCGATTTCTTACAGGTTGGAGTCCTGGCCAGGGAGGATTGACTAGGTGCCAACCCTTAACTCGTCACGTCTGTTGACCCAGCAGGACTTGAGAACCCTGCTTGTTAACCGATTAGTGAGCGAGTCGTGTTCAAGGAAACACGAGTTGGGAGGCAAGGCTTACCATGAGCTGTCGCGTGGGCGAGGAAACACGATAAGTGATTTTTGGGGGGTACCTTGAGATGCTTCCGGGGCTTAGCGTTCTCGCGGCCCGGTCGTCGACCAGGCCTCCTGCCACAAACGGGGTAATGGTAGTACAAAAGTAGTACAGGTTAGTGTTTGTGGTACAGGTTAGTGTTTGTGGTACAGGTTAGTGTTTGTGGTACAGGTTAGTGTTTGTGGTACAGGTTAGTGTTTGTGGTACAGGTCAGTGTTTGTGGTACAGGTTAGTGTTTGTGGTACAGGTTAGTGTTTGTGGTACAGGTTAGTGTTTGTGGTACAGGTTAGTGTTTGTGGTACAGGTCAGTGTTTGTGGTA